>NC_041393.1:211663488-211672189 GCF_002162155.2 Triticum dicoccoides | reverse complement strand
GTCCCTCCTCGCCAGCCACCTCCTCCCGCAGCTCCGGCGAGCGAACTCCGGCAAACTCCAGATCCAGATCCGTTTTCGAGGTTGACCCCGAAAATTCGTAAGTCCCTGAGATTTGTGCATTTTGTTGCCCTGTTCAACATGCCATAACTCCTTGCATATAGCTCTGTTTCATGCATATGATATGTCAAAATGTTCGTCATGAGATGCTCTTCATTTAATTCCACTAGGTGACCCGTTGCGCCCATGGCGCAAAAAGCGATAGCGAGACGAGCATTCATGGAGAATGATTTAGAACCAATTTAATAGACACATAGCTCCTAACTCAAGGGATAGCATGCAAATGGAACATATACAATTCAGTACAACACAGCAGGGTCAGCTGGAACTTAGACAAAGGGACCTATACCCGATTTTAACCTGAGAGTTATTTGCATATCTATAGATAACATTTAGCATAAGATTTATAATCTTGGAGGTGATATAAATACATATTAAATTATAATCTCATAACATAACAAAAATTAGTGGTCACAATTTGGTCTTTTTAGACATAGTGCCACATCACAATATATAATAACATGGGTACCACATAACAAAAAAAATTGGGTACAAAAGATGGTGTTAACTTTATCCATGGTCCTTATAATTTTTTCTTCTTTAGCTTCGGTATGCCACTTTGCTCTGACGGGAAGTGGGGGATCTATGTGCTGGTAAATTGATAGAAAGAGAAGCAAGAAGCCCATGTTCTCCCAAATCGAGTATATCCCAGTCCTGAAAGGTGTATCCAATGACATTGACCACTCATGTCTGAAATATATTAAAAGAAACCATCAGGGCCCAGGAAAAATATGCCCTCGTAAAAGTAAAAGAATGTACCAGTAAAATATATGCTCCAATAGAAGTCCTAACTTGAAAAGAAAGTTCTGATGGCCAACATACATGCCACCTTACACCGCTAGTCAGATAGAAGCAGCAAAGTTGCAGAAACTGCTAAGTAAATGACAGTCTAAATAGCAACCTGTGCAGAAGAAATAAAACACCACCAAATTACAAATTTTGAAAAATGGACATGCAATGAGCAAAAAAAATAGGGGAGTAAAATTGTAAACAGATTTATCAGTGAACCTCTATAGTTCTCAAATACATCAAATGAAGGCGGCATGCAATCAGAAATTAGAACTCTCGCTAAAAATCATTCACAACCAAAAAACTCTCAACTTGCTATCGGATTTATTTTAGATATTGAAGTGTATTGATACCTACACAAAGAAAAATGAAACAATAAGCAGGAGAAAACGATCCATGAATGACTTAGAAATGTAGTTATGAGAAATGTACCTTTAAGATGACCTGCTTTGTTGCATAATAGAAGTAGCGCATCAGCGACATCACTGGCACCTGATATTGATCCAGAATCTGAATCAATATGCCAGAATCTGTTGTTTATAGTGTCAGTACCTCCAATTAATGGAATTACAATAGACAGTAATTGAAAAACATGTCCATCTCCTGAACTTCTTTGTTGAACCACTCTGGGACGAACACAATGTACACTCTAAGAAAACATAAAGTTTACTCTTTTGAATAAATGAGAAGACATATAATATACACACTCATGACAGGGGAAGCCTTGCGTATGTATATTCATGGTGCCATTGACAGTATGAGTCATCATCTCTTTTTGCACAGTCTGGGTGTTGGATAACTCTAAATTGCACATACAAATCAAATTTGGAAACAGTGACATAATTAGTCAAAAGTCAAAGCCATCCAAAGCATGATCATATTATGAAAATAGTTTAACAATCGATGCAAATACCGCATTATTCAGTACTGAGTTCATTCCTCTTCCAACGAAAATTAAGTATGGAAGTGAAACTACTTAAGTAAATGTTTCAACTGAGGAAAGAGCGATTTCCACTTGCCAAATCTCCATAGCAAGTAAAGAGCACATTGGAATTTTCTACAATACACACATGTACCTTTCATGACTAAGGAAATGGCACCTTTCAATAATCGATATGACAAGCTTAAGGTAGCTAATTTTTTTTATCACATTGACCGACACCTCCAGCAAAAAAACTTTTGAAAATTCCACCAAGCCGATGGTGTGCAACCGCAAATGAAAGTAAAATGGACAATGACATAGGGTAATAATACCTACGTACCTCTGTAGGTTATGCAATCTAAAGCTTGCAACACTACAAATTCATTCCATGAACCAAGAATTCAAAGCAAGCATGACATATCATTAATTAACACATGCCAATTTCAAGCCAACAGTACCTAGATCTAGTGTGGTCAGTCGCCTCTCGATCTGGCGGAGATGCATCTCAATTAGGGGCCTCCCCCAATGGTGGTGATGGTGGTAAGATCTGTCGGCACCGAGGAAGGCATGGCTTGAGGAGACCGCGTCTGCCACAGTTGATGTCATATTTGTGTCAAACCTGAAGCTGCTTTAAATTGACAACATGAGCCATCTAAATTAACAACATGCATTGAAATATAATATATCCATGAGCACCGAAACAATCCCACCCGTACTAACTTTGCAATCCATAAATTCTATCAAACAATCAGAAGATTAGGACATGATTCAAATAATCACATGAAAAGCTATATGAAGAGCTGCTAGCCCAAAAACACAACAACAAAGTCAAGTTACAAAAGGACGACATAAGTGTAAGTTGTTATGTCTATATAACCACCTTTAAATAGTCCCTAATCTAAACCATAAGACTAAAACCATAGCCTGAAATCTATTTTGAGAGAGAAACAAACAAGTTCTCCATTGTTTAGAAGCAAATCAGATTTCATTAGACTGAACACATATATCTCACCTGTGTCGGCATCTCCAACTGGGAGAGGTCACTCGAGCTATCCCCTTGTGTAGGCAGCCACCAGGGTGGGGGACTCGACCGGGAGGGGTTCCACCGGCGTCGCTACTATCCTCGTATGCATCACACCATCATCCTGTGGACTGCCTAGCAGAGGTGCCCGTGTGTGCCGCCTCCACCCTGCCTGAATGGCGGAACACCATGGCAAAACTTCAAACTGAAGGTATGTTCCCAAAAATAATTATTTAGTGTTTTCCTATTTTCCAGTACTCTACACAGTCTAAGGATAATCACCTATTTGATTAGCCATGAGCTAAATTCCCGACGGAGGTTTTGCGCATGGATGAAATCAAGTCCAGTTTAGTTTGAATGATGATCTATTGGTGTGATTTTGCCATTCTGAGATAAAATGCAGGTTCAGACACTTTCATAGCACATTTAGAAACGAGGGTTGTATCACATGACATAACTTTTCAAATCTTCAAAGTGAAGAGTTCTTTATATGTAAACTTAATGAAGGTTGAAAAACTTCTGTGTCTCCCAACAGTTAAAAAAAGCTTCAGGAGTGTAGTGCAGCTACTAATTATAGCCATGCCATGTACTCCCTCCGTTCCTAAATATTTGTCTTTCTAGACATTTCAAATAGACTACCACATACGGATGTATGTAGACATATTTTAGAGTGTAGATTCATTCATTTTGCTCCGTATGTAGTCACTTATTGAAATGTCTAGAAAGACAAATATTTAGGAACGGAGGGAGTAGTATACAAGAAAATTTAGTATATAATACAGGAACAAGTATTCTACAAAAGCATATACATCAAATAGATGTAGTAGAAGGTACAACAACAGTGTCATAACTGTAGCAGAGACATAGCGTCATAAAGCATGTACTCCTAATGGACGTTCCATATTCGTCCATAGTAAATAACCCTTGTACATGGTAGAAACCAAAAGTTAGCGTCAGTGTGGTTCGTGAGAGGAGGAAGTCGGCCAGTATATTTTATATACCTACCACACCAAATCAAAGACAACATGATTTCCGTGGCAGGAGTTCCAAGTAAGAGAAAAAAATCTAATATGATATCTAACTGTACAAATACATTAGAGAACACCATCTCCAAATTAAAGTTTACCATTCCCCAAAACTGGAGGTCTCAACATCCAGAAACCACAACCCTCCTTTATTCTCTGCCAGCATGAGTTGTGCACATTACATCAGACCTGAAGAATCATACATGCAAACAATCCTTGATTTTTATAAAGTGGTCCTTGCAGCAAGGCAAAATGGCGTCTGTAATTTTGGCACAGCAGCAATTAGTGTATCTAATTTATATAAACCATGCAACAGGTGGGTCCAATAGAGTCCACTATGCAACAACATTTTTCATATAAGGTCATAACTCTGAACTGCATATGTACATGTAATGGTCTACTTAAACTAAAAAGACCGATAATTATATAGCTAGAAAACAATTGACAATAACATGAAAGATATTTGAATTAAGCATGCACACAAAGTCAAGTAGATAATGTGAAGAATCTGCGAATAATAATACTACAACAAATGATTTCCAATGGGCACCATAAGACGAAAGATAGTTTAAATTAAGCATGTGGACAGGGCGAAGGTAGCAAGTGAGGGTTGAGGTGCTACAGGAGGCCAAGTTGAGCAGCCACTTTTAATTGAACAGGCTTTGGAGTTGGCGGGCAGGTACCACCAGAATTTATGTAGTCAGTTGGCTTGTGGAAAAGGCATTTATTTCCAATCCATGTTGTGCTCCTGAGAAAAGAAAGAATGAGAGTAAGATCAAGCCAATTTCTAAACAAAGAAGCTACAATTAATAATCAGTCTGCAACTGAGAAATATAACAATGGCATATAAATAATGTAGATCTTTATATACATAATAAATATATATAAGAAAATAAGAAATCTAAAAGCATACTCGCTAGCATTTTGTTTTGACCCATCGACTCAATAAAGCCAATTTTTTCAATGTAGATAACACAACAAATATGCATTAAGTGCAAAGCATACCCATCCCTCTTGCAACAGAACAAAAGCAAGCATTGTATATTATCTACCATATAAGAGACATGCTTGTATTCAATCAAGTGCATGACTGAACTCTTTGTAAAGATAGTGCATTGCCATCAACAGTGAGTGAAAATCATATGAGCAGCTGCACCTTGATGCCATAAGGCGAGAATAAAATAATTCTAAAGCTGCAAAATATCCACACAATCAAGAGCCTGCAAGAGTAGGTTTCACTCGATTACTTCAAAAGCCATGAATTGCTAGTACAAGTTATGTACAAATATAAAGATATTTAAATACTGTATAGGGAATGAATTGTTCCATAAATGAGAAGTGCTAGGAAAAGGAGACAGGGATATACCTCTTTTCCGACCACAAGGTGCATCAATTCATATAGTTCTCAATGTTTACACTGGTGGTACAAAATGAGTGGCATAATAGGCTTCTTCGGGTACTGAATTCAGTAAGCGTTGAGGTGAGAGAAAATCCACTTGATATGTCTATTTCTATAAGAACAAATTCTGCATCAACTTCCCATATATATTCATATTGGACCCAAAAAACAACAAATTTTAGGACGCTGGGGATTCTCACCATGTGTGCTCGCTTGCCTTCATGTGGATGCTGCACGCGTGTGGATGCTGCACGCGTGGGATGGAGGCGGGAAAAGAGGCGGAGCTGCGCAAGGCCACCAAGCGCGAAGAAGAAGAGGCCGCCATTGCTACTCCCCTCCAGATCGTGCCGTTACTCATGGCTGCCACCGCGTGGGAGATTTCAGTTCTGCCTGGGCGGCGACAAGGGTGAGAAAGAACAGGGGTTGCATCAGAGACAAGAAAAAGGAGCAACATACCTTAAACCAAGCCCTCCATAGCAGCAGCACTAGCGCAAGAATGGAAGCAACGCGGGCATAACGAAGGAGAGCGCAATCGAGGCGGATCCGCCACTCCTCTTCGCCTACCCCATCCGTCGGCCTAGATGAAAAAAATAACTTCTCTGGCCGATGATGCCCAAGAGGAGACGAATCTACCACTCCTCTCCGCCGGACTGACGAAGAGAAAGATCCGGAAGGTCGGGGTGCCGCCATGGAAGGAGAACCGCCTGCCTCTCCTTATCCACGTCACGTGGTCTAGCTTCGGGGGCAGGGGAGGAGGAGAGGAAGGGGAGGAGGAGGTGCTGGAGGCGGAGAGGATGGGGGAGGAGGAGCTGCTGAAGGCGGAGGGGACGAGGCGGCCGCGAGGAACGGGGGAAGCGGAGGCGTCGGCGGCAGCAGCACGGAGAAGTGGACCAGGGAGAGAGGGGGGAGATATTTTCATCGGAGAGAGCCAATCTAATCTCGCTGCAATCCACCCCATCCCGCCCTCGCTGCAGTCCACCGCTTTTTCTCACCCAGCACACACGCCAGACACACCGTAAAATTGAGACGCGGACAAAAAGGCCCACCTGCCATCCACTCGAGCAAACAACCACAACGTGCAGAGAAACCGATGGCTGGAAATTTGACAGCGCTGTAAAACGTACCCGATGCAATGGATCGTGCGATCCAAATTCATCGCCCGACGCAGGTGAACCAGGGAGGCGGGTTGCCTAGCGAAGTTTATAGGTTCAACTGTGCCATGCTTGTTTGAGATCATCTTGATGCCCGAATCATCGTTGCAAGAGTGCTATATGATGTTAACTGCTGTCTGTTAACAGAACTTGATGTTTTATTATTTTTGTTACATTTTGTGTGTGCATCTTATGAACTTGATGTCTACATATGTTTTGAACTACATCATGCCATATTTACAAAGGTGCAATTCATGTATTGTTGTGAGTCCTGTAGTGAGTTCATCGAGCTTGTTAAGTAGGGTACTTGTTGTTACTGTTTTGCTAGGCTGAATCTGTTATTTCGTGATGCTATGTAAACTTGCTACTACAAGTCATTCTGTGCATAATATGGAGACGTTCACTAAGGATCTTTTGTTCTACATGTCATGATCTACCCATCCAGGCCCCTGGTTGCATTTTTAGCTTGCCGTAGCTTATTGTAATCTTGCTCTCAAATTGCTAAATAATATTGATGTCAGCCTGTTAACATTAAGTTCAGTTTTGCCGTGAGCTTTGCTAGTGATCCATGCAATCTATGAACTTGCTCTTGTCATGCTTAGCTTCATAAACATGTATTTTTACTGTTGGTTGCCTTGTCATGCCATGAAATGCTCTGTGGTGTGTGGTACAAGCTCATCAACATGCCTACTTATTGTTATTTCTGGCATGTTTGAATTTGTCATATCATTTGCCATGTTTACATGGGTGCCATCATATCTTCTGATCCTTTTTGGCTCATGGTCAGTAAAGGACTTTTGTTTTATGCATTTAGTAGTAGCATGTCATGCCTTTATTTGTCATGATAAGTTTTTGTAACATGTTGTTTGATAGCTCTAAACATTGCAACCTGATGTTATTTCTGCTAAGTCTGTAAACTGTTATTATATGCAATCTTGCCATCTCTTTTTGAGCATGTTCTAGTGTTTTCTGGAGATAGCTCAGTGTTCATGTTTTGTTATCTTTACCTGTACATCATGTCCATGCCTTTTGTTTTTATGTTTAGGTGTTGTAGCATGTTGTTTTGATGCTTGCAATATGCCTAATTGCTGTTTTGGACAGCTTGTCCTTTAAACTTGTATAGCGTGTATGTGTTGAACCATTGCTCCGTTTTGAGTGTGCTCTATATGAATCTTGCTTAGTTTTGCATGTAGTTTTGTGTTATCATGTTGCATCCATGTTTGGGAGTGTTTGCTTGATGTTTGTATGCATTTTGCATCAATGCCATGTTTAACTTGTTTTGCTCATATCTTCTAGGCCATAGGTCCAAATTAAATGAACTTTATATATAACTTGACTAGAATCTCGTGTAGATCATCTTGGTGCATCTTAACTTGCTGTTTAACAATTTGAACATAAGGTTTATTCAGATCTGGACCAATTTCGAATTTTGCATATAAGGACTTACCGGAATTGTTATATGTTGTTTCCGTCCTCATTTAAACTTGCTTTGATGTGTGCTATTGTATGCATCATCTCTTGCCATGAGTAGCTTCATGTAGCTTTGTCTTGCATCATACTTGGTTCAGCATCATGTCATGTATATGTGTGGTGTGTTTACCATGTTGTGTGCTTCTTCTCGATAGTTTCCGTTTCGTTGCGATCGTGAGGATTCGTTCGTCTACGCTTGGTTCGTCTTCGTGGCTTCATCTTCTTCACGGACTCGTTCTTCTTCCTTGCGGGATTTCAGGCAAGATAACCGCTACCCTGGATCTCATTACTATCATTGCTAAGCTAGTTGCTTCGTTCTATCGCTTTGATGCGCTTCCTATCACTTGTTCTTCAAGCCTTCCTAATTTGCCATGTCAGCCTCTAACATTTTTCACCCTTCCTAGCAAACCGTTGCTTGGCTATGTTACCGCTTTTGCTCAGCCCCTCTTGTAGCGTTGTTAGCTGCAGGTGAAGTTGAAGATTGCTCCATGGTGGACAGGATTATGTTGGGATATCACAATATCTCTTATATTCTTAATGCATCTATATACTTGGTAAAGGGTGGAAGACTCGGCCTTATGCCTGGTGTTTTGTTCCACTCTTGCCGCCCTAGTTTCCGTCATACCGGTGTTATATTCCCGGATTTTGCGTTCCTTACACGGTTGGGTGATTTATGGGACCCCCTTGACAGTTCGCTTTGAATAAAACTCCTCCAGCAAGGACCAACCTTGGTTTTACCATTTGCCTCACCTAGCCCTTTTTCCCTTGTGTTTCCGGAGCCCGAGGGTCATCTTTATTTACCCCCCC
>NC_041393.1:211657318-211663193 GCF_002162155.2 Triticum dicoccoides | reverse complement strand
CTGGCCAGTGCTCCTTCGAGTGTTGGTCCGAACTAGAGCCCTTTACAACGCCACCTCGGGGAAACTTGAGGTCTGGTTTTTAGTTGTACGGACTGCTCATCCGGTGAGCCCTGAGAACGAGATATGTGCAGCTCCTATCAGGATTTGTCGGCACATTCGGGCGGCTTTGCTGGTCTTGTTTTACTATTGTCGAAATGTCTTGTAAACCGGGATTCCGAGTCTGATCGAGTCTTCCTGGGAGAAGGTATATCCTTCGTTGATCGTGAGAGCTTATCATGGGCTAAGTTGGGACACCCTTGTAGGGTATAAACTTTCGAAAGCCGTGTCAATGGTTATGTGGTAGATGGCAATTTGTTAATGACTGGTTGTATATAACTTGACACCAGATTCGAATTAAAATGCATCAACCGCGTGTGTAGCCATGATGGTCTCTTTTCGGCGGAGTCCGGGAAGTGAACACGGTTTTTGGGTTATGTTTGACGTAAGTAGGAGTTCAGGATCACCTCT
Source organism: Triticum dicoccoides (assembly GCF_002162155.2). Classification (NCBI taxonomy): domain Eukaryota; kingdom Viridiplantae; phylum Streptophyta; class Magnoliopsida; order Poales; family Poaceae; genus Triticum; species Triticum dicoccoides. The sequence goes on along the minus strand of NC_041393.1, from coordinate 211,662,686 downwards.
TGATCATTGCTAGCTTCACGACCGTTCCGTTTGCTCTCTTCTCGCTCTTATTTGCGTATGTTAGCCACCATATCATGCTTAGTCACTGCTGCAACCTCACCGCTTTACCCCTTCCTTTCCCATTAAGCTTTGCTAGTCTTGATACCCATGGTAATGGGATTGTTGAGTCCTCGTGGCTCACAGTTTACTACAACAACAGTTGCAGGTACAGGTTATGCGATGATCATGACGCGAGAGCGATGTTTGCTTGTTTTGGAGTTCTTCTTCTGCTTCTTCTTCGATCAGGGGATAGGTTCCAGGTTGGCAGCCTGGGCTAGCAGGGTGGATGTCGTTGAGTTTCTGTTTGTGTTTCATCCATTTTCGGATATTGCTCTTATGCATTGTGTTCATGTACTCTTGTGGCATTTGTATGCCTTGTATGTATCCCCATCTATTATGTAATGTTGATGTAATGATATCCACCTTGCAAAAGCATTTCAGTATGCGGTTCTATCCTTGGTGGGACCTTCGAGTCTCTTTAGAATAGTATCGCATATTGGGCGTGACAAGTTGGTATCAGAGCCTCGACCAACCCTAGGAGCCCCCTTGATTGATCATGTAGTTTGGCCGTTGTTGAGTCTAGAAGAAAACTGTTTTTGGAGTCTAGTTATATCGGATAGTAGGAATTCTTTTTACTCCTCAGCCTCTTCGTCGCTCGGGTAAGGAATCTTGACATAGGTGTTTTGAATTACTCCTCTTCCCCTTCAAATTTTTGTTTAGGACCACGCAGTTGGTTTTTCAGTTGTTGGTTCTCTTCTCTTTTCATTCGGTGCATTTCTCGTCAAGTTGACTCGAGCCTCTTCATCTTTGCCAAGTTCAATCCTCAGTTGTTTTCTTTTCCCACCCTTCACCCTTTTCATCTCAGAGTCCGAGTCTGTAATCGAGTATCCATCCTACTCGTGCGAAGTCTTTGCTTTCTTTTCTCAATTATTCCAACCGGTGCTTTCTCTTCGAGTTGTTCGTCGATTCTACCTTCCAAGTTGCCTTTGTTTTCCCGCCCTCCCACCCCTTTTTCTTCCCGGAGCCTGAGTCTCTTTCGAGCATCAATTTCATTCGTGTGGAACCTCTTCAGTCTTTCGTAAATTATCTCAACCGGTGAATTCTCGTCTTGTTTGACATTCTTCATCTCTTTATCTTCTCTGGTGGACTCAATTCATGTTTTTCGGGTTGATCATATTATTTTTCTTGGATCAAGTGTTCTCCTTGCTCGTTTGCCTCTCGCCATTCAATCATTCCGGAGTTTGGAAGACATCTCAGAAGATTCGTCTGTGTTCCAATTAATTCGAGGTTGTCACCTCATTCAAATATTTCAATTGTTTTGGTGCATCATCTATCTGTTCAACATCCCTTTCCAATGGTGTTTTTTCTCTTTAGTGGGCCCTAACCCACAGGTCTTTTCCCAGGATCTTACCTGACTCTTCTAATTTCCCCAGAGCTATTCTCAATTCTTTTCAAAGTGTGACGTAAGAATGGATTTCATCAGTCAGATGCCATCTCCAAGATTGCTTTCAAATTCTTTTCATTGTTGGCTCAACCTCTCTACTTTTCATTCTCCCGGAGTATCTCAGTAATTTTGGTGGTGTTTCTCGTCGTCATTTGAAGACCGAAGAAGAGTTCCTCTTAAACCTTGTCCGTTCTCTCGGATATTCGTGGGTCTAGTTTCTTGTTATCCTCTTCTAATTATTCCGTTTGTCGGAAATTCCTTTTTCTCAACCATCCAGAGTATTTCAGGAGTTGATTTCTGTTTCTTTTCACCGGAGGACATCATTCCAACTATCGTTCTCTAATTATCCCGGTGCTTCATTCAAGTGCTCTTTAATCAAATCGAGTTCTTCCCATTCTCTTGCATCTAAATCCCATCAAACATATTTGTTTTTCTAATTCTTCCCGGTGATTCATCCTCTTTCGTCAGTCATTTCTGAATTCTAACGGTGGTTCTTTCAGATTCTTTTTCTTTGATTATCATTTTAATCCATTCGTTCTTTCGAAACCTACCGGTGGTTCATGAAGACCTTCTCAAGTTTTGTGCTATACCCCCCCCCCTAATCCTTTTCAAGAAGAATAAGTAGTATGCAAAATCCATTGCTTGTCATCAAAATTTGATGAAGGATAAGCATACAATAAATCTTATTCTTATTTCATCAAAGTGATTAATCCCTTCCTTCAGAGTTTGTTCTTGATGAATAAATTCTAGTTCCAAGTGTTTTCATCTTTTCTTTCCGGAGTTCAAATTTTCCCCGGCCATTTCATCGGAACCTCCATCTAAATCACCGCAAGGCTCATCTTATTCTTTCTTCATTCATTCTATCTCGTCATCCTTTTGTCACCAGAGTTCTTCATGGTGGTTCTTCATGATTGAAAGTGCAACTATCCCTAGGTGGTTTTGGTAATTCATAACAACATATAGCTCATTTAGCTAATGCTATTCCAAGACTATTATTTCAGGAAAGCTCAATGAATGGCATGGCATGGATTATGAAAGTGGATCCCTCAAAATACTAAGGGCAAAGGATTGGCTCAAGCTCAAAGGCTCCAGACTCTTCATTTTATATTTTAGTGATCCAAGATCACATTGAGTCTATAGGAAAAGCCAATACTATCAAGGAGGGATGAGGTGTTGCTTAATGAGCCTCTTGATATGCTCCAAAAACCCTCAGCTACTTTCCCACATCCACAAATGACCTAAACCCAAAGCCAAAATCAGTCACACCGATTCTTCCAATCCGGCGCCACCGATTCCAAAAGTCATAGCCACTACCACAAGCCCTAAGCAAATCGGTCCTACCGATAGGGATCTCGGTCTCACCGAGATGGGATTGTAATCTCTCTGTTTCCCTTCGTAACGTTTCGGTCTAACCGAAGTGAGCGATCGGTCCCACCGAGATTGCAATGTAAACTCTCTGTTTCCCTTTTGTAACATTTCGGTCTCACCGAAAAGAGCAAATCGGTCCCACCGAGTTTACCTGACCAACTCTCTGGAAAGCTTATTACCAAAATCGGTTTCACCGAGTTTGTGTAATCGGTCTTACCGAGATTACGTTATGCCCTAACCCTAACCGAATCAGTCTCACCGAGTTGCATGTCAGTCCCACCGAAAATCACTAACGGTTACTAGGTTTACTAAATCGGTCCGACCGAGTCTGTTAAATCGGTCCCACCAACTTTAGTAAATTGTGTGTAACGGTTAGATTTTGTGTGGAGGCTATATATACCCCTCCACCTCCTCTTCATTCGTGTAGAGAGCCATCAGACTAAACCTACACTTCCAACTTACCATTTCTGAGAGAGAACTACCTACTCATGTGTTGAGGCCAAGATATTCCATTCCTACCATATGAATCTTGATCTCTAGCCTTTCCCAAGTTGCTTTCCACTCAAATCCTCTTTCCACCAGATCCAAATCCTATGAGAGAGAGTTGAGTGTTGGGGAGACTATCATTTGAAGCACAAGAGCAAGGAGTTCATCATCAACGCACCATTTGTTACTTCTTGGAGAGTGGTGTCTCCTAGATTGGCGAGGTGTCACTTGGGAGCCTTCGACAAGATTGTGGAGTTGAACCAAGGAGTTTGTAAGGGCAAGGAGATCGCCTACTTCATGAAGATCTACCCCTAGTGAGGCAAGTCCTTCGTGGGCGACGGCCATGGTGGGATAGACAAGGTTGCTTCTTCGTGGACCCTTCGTGGGTGGAGCCCTCCGTGGACTCGCGCAACCGTTACCCTTCGTGGGTTGAAGTCTCCATCAACTTGGATGTACGATAGCACCACCTATCGGAACCACGCCAAAAACATCTGTGTCTCCAATTGCGTTTGAATCCTCCAAACCCTTCCCTTTAATTTCTTGCAAGTTGCATGCTTTAATTTCCGCTGCCTATATACTCTTTGCATGCTTGCTTGAATTGTGTGATGATTGCTTGACTTGTCCTAAGATATCTAAAACTGCCAAACTCTAAAATTGGGAAAAGGTTAAGTTTTTAATTGGTCAAGTAGTCTAATCACGCCCCCTCTAGACATACTTCAAGGTCCTACAATGATTTAATTCATTCTTCAAGAGTTCGTCAAGATTATTGTTGGAGAAGCGCAAGTATCTTTTCCTTATTGCCTCTCGAAGTGCAATTAATTTTCTGTATTCTTTTGAAGTGGGGTTTTGCTTTTCTTCGTTATTCCTAGATATTCAAGCAATTGGTTGTGGCATAATTTCACCTCAAGTTTTGAGTTGTTTTTGGATAAGTCCACAACAAGCTTATTCTTTTCATTGTTGATTTTCTCAACAACTCCATTCAATTCTTCCTTCTAAGTTCTTTTCATTCCACTATTTCAATTCTTCTGGAGGTTTTGTGTTGTTCCTCAAGTCAAGTATCGTTCCATCTTCTCAAGTTCATGTTCTAATCTTTCTATGTTCAGCTGGAGTTCTGTCTAAATTCTGTCATCCTTATTCTGCTTCTATCTTGTTCTAACCGGAGTGGTTTCGAATTCATTTTTGCTTCAGAGCTTTTATTCTCGTCATATTCGTCATTTCTTTTCCTACTCGAGTGTTCTCGACTTTGTTCACCCTCTCTCTTCAGGTCTTATTTCACCCCATTCCTTTTTCCTTCCGTCTCGGTCCTAAGATCTCGGAACGAGATGTCTTGTTAGTGGAGGAGTGTTGTAACGCCCCAGATTCGATGCGCCAGGTGTCTGCCAATTATTCGGCGTCGTCTCCATGTCATTTGATTGTGTGTTGCATTTTACCATGTCATCATGTGCATTGCATTGCATACGTGTTCGTCTCATGCATCCGATCATTTTCCCCGTTGTCCGTTTTGCAATCTGACACTCCTATGTCCTCCGGTGTCCCCTTATTGTCTCTTTTCGTGAGCGGGTGTTAAAGATTCTCAGAATAGACCGAGGTTTGCCAAGCGGCCTTGGTACACCACCGGTAGACCGCCTGTCAAGTTTCGTGCCTTTTGGAGTCCATTTGATACTCCAACGGTTAACCGGGGAACCATACAGCCTCTTTTGTGTGCAGCCCAAAACCCCTCCAAAATGGCCCTATAAACCATCCAAACCCCCTCCATCCTCTCGGTCGTTCGATCACGATCGCGTGGCCGAAAACCACACTCCATTTGGACTCCCCTAGCTCCCTCAAGCTATAAATATGTGCCTCCCCCCGAAATTCGCGGATGAAACCCTAGCAAACCTCCCTCTCGCCGCCGGACATGTCTGCCTCCGCGTCGGACGCGTCCGCCCGCTGCCTCGAGCCAACCAGGAAGAGCCATGTGTCCCCGCCGCCGCCGTTCCCACCGCGCGCCGCCGCGGGCCTGAAGCCCATCCGGGGCCCGCCCGGGCCCGA
>NC_041393.1:211654634-211657179 GCF_002162155.2 Triticum dicoccoides | reverse complement strand
GCCGCCCGTCTCCGCCGTCGCGCGCCAATCCCTGCCGTCGTGTGGTGCCGCGCCCCCTCGCCGCCTCCGGCCAGATCCGGGCCGGCGCCGCCCGGATCCGGCGCCCCCGGCCTCGTCGGCGTCCTCCCCGTCTCTCCTCGCTGGCCACCTCCTCCCGCAGCTCCGGCGAGCGAACTCCGACGAACTCCAGATCCAGATCCGTTTTCGAGGTTGACCCCGAAAATTCCCAAGTCCCTAAGATTTGTGCATTTTGTTGCCCTGTTCAACATGCCATAACTCCTTGCATATAGCTCTGTTTCATGTATATGATATGTCAAAATGTTCATAATGAGATGCTCTTCATTTCATTCCATTGTGCCATGCTTGTTTGAGATCATCTTGATGCCCGAATCATCGTTGCAAAAGTGCTATATGATGTTAACTGATGTCTGTTAACAGAACTTGATGTTTTGTTATTTTTGTTGCATTTTGTGTGTGCATCTTATGAGCTTGATGTCTACATGTGTTTTGAACTACATCATGCCATCTTTACAGAGGTGCAATCCATGTATTGTTGTGAGTCTTGTAGTGAGTTCATCGATCTTGTTAAGTAGGGTACTTGTTGTTACTGTTTTGCTAGGCTGAATCTGTTATTTCGTGATGCTATGTAAACTTGCTGCTACAAGTGATTCTATGCATAATCTGGAGAAGTTCACTAACGATGTTTTGTTCTACATGTCATGCTCTATCCATACATGCCCCTAGTTGCATTTTGAGCTTGCCGTAGCTTGTTGTAACCTTGCTCTCAAATTGCTAAATAATGTTGCTGTCAGCCTGTTAACATTAAGTTCAGTTTTGACGTGAGCTTTGCTAGTGATCCATGCACCCTATGAACTTTCTCTTGCCATTCTTAGCTTCGTAAACATGTATTCTTAATGTTGGTTGCCTTTTCATGCCATGAAATGCTCTGTGGTGTGTGGTACAAGCTCACCAACATGCCTACTTATTGTTGTTCCTGCCATGTTTGAATCTGTCATATCATTTGCCATGTTTACATGGGTGCCATCATATCTTCTGATCCTTTTTGGCTCATGGTCAGTAAAGGACCTTTGTTCTATGAATTTAGTAGTAGCATGCCATGCCTTTATTTGCCATGATAAGTTCATGTAACATGTTGTTTGATAGCTCTAAACATTGCAACCTAATGTTATTTCTGCTAAGTCTGTAAACTGTTATTATATGCAATCTTGCCATCTCTTTTTGAGCATGTTCTAGTGTTTTCTGGAGATAGCTCAGTGTTCATGTTTTGTTATGCTTTACCTGTACATCATGTCCATGGCTTTTGTTTTTATGTTGAGGTGATGTAGCATGTTGTTTTGATGCTTGCAATATGCCTAGTTGGTGTTTTGGACAGCTTGTCCTTTAAACTTGTATAGCGTGTATGTGTTGAACCGTTGCTCCGTTTTGAGTGTGCTCTATATGAAACTTGCTTAGTTTTGCATCGTGTTATCATGTTGCATCCATGTTTGGGAGTGTTTGCTTGATGTTTGTATGCATTTTGCATCAATGCCATGTTTAACTTGTTTTGCTCATATCTTCTAGGCCATAGCTTCGAATTAAATGAACTTTATATGTAACTTGACTAGAATCTCCTGTAGATCATCTTGGTGCATCTTAACTTGCTGTTTAACAACTTGAATATAAGGTTTATTCAGATCTGGGACAATTTTGAAATTTGCATATGAGGACTTACCGGAATTGTTATATGTTGTTTCCGTGCTCATTTAAACTTGCTTTGATGTGTTGCTCTTGTATGCATCATCTGTTGCCATGAGTAGCTTCATGTAGCTTTGTCTTGCATCATACTTGGTTGAGCATCATGTCATGTATATGTGTAGTGTGTTTACCATGTTGTGTGCTTCTTCTCGATAGTTCCCGTTTCGTTGCGATCGCGAGGATTCGTTCATCTACGCTTGGTTCGTCTTCGTGGTTTCATCTTCTTCATGGACTCGTTCTTCTTCCTTGCGGGATTTTAGGCAAGATGACCGCTACCCTGGATCTCATTACTATCATTGTTATGCTAGTTGCTTGGTTCTATCGCTTTGCTGCGCTTCCTATCACTTGTTCTTCAAGCCTTCCCAATTTGCCATGTCAGCCTCTAACCTTTTTCACCCTTCCTAGCAAACCGTTGCTTGGCTATGTTACCGCTTTTGCTCAGCCCCTCTTATAGCGTTGTTAGCTGTAGGTGAAGTTGAACATTGCTCCATGGTGGACAGGATTATGTTGGGATATCACAATATCTCTTATATTCTTAATGCATCTATATACTTGGTAAAGGTTGGAAGACTCGGCCTTATGCCTGGTGTTCTGTTCCACTCTTGCTGCCCTAGTTTCTGTCATACCGGTGTTATGTTCCCGGATTTTGCATTCCTTATGCGGTTGGGTGATTTATGGGACCCCCTTGACAGTTCGCTTTGAATAAAACTCCTCCAGCAAGGCCCAACCTTGGTTTTACCATTTGCCTCACCTAGCCCTTTTTCCCTTGGGTTTTTGGAGCCCGAGGGTC
>NC_041393.1:211600767-211654382 GCF_002162155.2 Triticum dicoccoides | reverse complement strand
CCACCTCGGGGAAACTTCAGGTCTGGTTTTTAGTTGTATGGACTGCTCATCCGGTGTGCCCTAAGAACGAGATATGTGCAGCTCCTATCAGGATTTTTCGGCACATTCGGGCGGCTTTGCTGGTCTTGTTTTACCATTGTCGAAATGTCTTGTAAACCGGGATTCCGAGTCTGATCGGGTCTTCCTGGGAGAAGGTATATCTTTCGTTGATCGCGAGAGCTTATCATGGGCTAAGTTGGGACACCCTTGTAGGGTATAAACTTTCGAAAGCCGTGTCAATGGTTATGTGGTAGATGGCAATTTGTTAATGACTGGTTGTATATAACTTGACACCAGATTCGAATTAAAATGCATCAACCGCGTGTGTAGCCGTGATGGTCTCTTTTCGGCGGAGTCCGGTAAGTGAACACGATTTTTGGGTTATGTTTGACGTAAGTAGGAGTTCATGATCACCTCTTGATCATTGCTAGCTTCACGACCGTTCTGTTTTCTCTCTTCTCGCTCTTATTTGCGTATGTTAGCCACCATATCATGCTTAGTCGCTGCTGCAACCTCACCGCTTTACCCCTTCCTTTCCCATTAAGCTTTGCTAGTCTTGATACCCACGGTAATGGGATTGCTGAGTCCTCGTGGCTCACAGTTTACTACAACAACAGTTGCAGGTATAGGTTATGCGATGATCATGATGCGAGAGCGATGTTTGCTTGTTTTGGAGTTCTTCTTCTGCTTCTTCTTCGATCAGGGGATAGGTTCCAGGTCGGCAGCCTGGGCTAGCAGGGTGGATGTCGTTGAATTTATGTTTGTGTTTCATCCGTTTTCGGATGTTGCTCTTATGCATTGTGTTGATGTACTCTTGTGGCATTTGTATGCCTTGTATGTATCCCCATCTATTATGTAATGTTGATGTAATGATATCCACCTTGCAAAAGCATTTCAATATGCGGTTCTATCCTTGGTGGGACCTTCGAGTCTCTTTAGGATAGTATCGCATATTGGGCGTGACAAAAACTTCCTTGATTGCATCAGCCCACATCCAATCATGTCTCCTTCCATGATTCGAACCCATGGATACAGAAACATTTGTTGCACACGCGTCTCTATATCATCCTCTTGACATATCGTTCCATCAGAATCACACCGCACCAGACCTCCGCCGCGCCCTAGGCCACCCGCTGGATTCCGCTTCCTCGGGCTCGCTTCTTCACCGTCGCGGCCTTATCCTCCTTGCTCACAGTCACCATGTTGCGGCCCTTCATCCACGCCATTTGCCTCACTTCATTCATCAAATAGTGTTACATCATGTTGAGTTGTTCATGTGTATCTCCTGGTAAGATAATGGATGCAATGCTTTTGATCTTTTGAACCATCTACATGTGAAAGAATAATAAGCTCTATAATTCTTATTGCACAAAATATTTAGGGAGTGTTATATTTTATTTGCATGACAAAATATCTTGAGATTATTGTAGTACCTCCAAGAAAAAGTGATTCAAATTATTCAAACTTAGATGATAATTTAGTTCACCCATTATTACATGAGTGTCCAAATACCATGTGTCGGTGTCAAAACCAGCGGATCTCGGGTAGGGGGTCCCGAACTGTGCGTCTAGGCGGATGGTAATAGGAGACAAGGGACATGATGTTTTTACCCAGGTTCGGGCCCTCTCGATGGAGGTAAAACCCTACTCCTGCTTGATTAATATTGATGATATGGGTAGTACAAGAGTTGATCTACCACGAGATCAGAGAGGCTAAACCCTAGAAGCTAGCCTATGGTATGATTGTTGTTCGTCCTACGGACTAAAACTCTCCGGTTTATATAGACACCGGAGAGGGTCCGGGTTACACAGAGTCAGTTACAATGGGAGGAGATCTACATATCATATCGCCAAGCTTGCCTTCCAGCCAAGGAAAGTCCTATCCGGACACGGGACGAAGTCTTCAATCTTGTATCTTCATAGTCCGGGAGTCCGACCAAAGGTCATAGTCCGGCCATCCTGACACCCCCTAATCCAGGACTCCCTCAGTAGCCCCCGAACCAGGCTTCAATGACGACGAGTCCGGCGCGCAAATTTTCTTCGGCATTGCAAGGCGGGTTCTTCTCCAAATTCCATATACCTGTTGAACAATGTCCGGCTTCTGGTGAACGTTGCACTTCTTGGCTTCCATGCCCAATAATGGTCGTCTTCCACGTGTCAAACGAATGCGAAAAGCCAGGGTGTTTTTTCATTTACCCCCCTAGATGCATATATGAGCTGCCCATAAAAGACACGGGGATTTAGATCCAACTCACACCATCCTTCCTCCGCGAGCATTCATCGGAGAGCTTTCGATAGAGATCCATTCCATCATGGCCAGTCGACGCAGCTCCTCTTCTCGCGCTCCCAGCCCTCGGCCTGGAAATTGGGAGAGATGCTCCGTCCCGCACAGCGACCTAGTGGCGCTCCCAGCCCTCGGCCTGGAAATTGGGAGAGATGCTCCGTCCCGCATAGCGACCTAGTGGCGCTCCAAGCCAAGGGGTTTCTCCCCCCAGCCTACATGGTCCCGGTTCGAGTCGGGCTTGCCACCTATAATGGTGGAGAGCAAGTGGAGAGCGTCCCCAATCCCTCCAAAGGAGAGCGGGTATGCCTTGTCCCTTATTTGATAAGAGGGCTCGGATTTCCAATTCATCCGTTTCTTCGGGGGCTCCTGGAGTTTTACGGCCTCCAGTTGCACAACCTTATGCCTGCCTCCATACTGCATATTGCGGGCTTCGTAGCCCTTTGCGAGCTGTTTTTGGGCATCGAGGCTCATTTCGCGCTGTGGAAGAAGCTGTTCTGCTTTGTGCCCCGATCTCAGGAGGGGTTGATATATCAAGTGGGAGGAGCCGAAATATGGCGCATCGCCAGGACCGGATATCTATCCGGAACCCCAAAGAAGACGTGTGAAGACTGGTCTTCAGAATGGTTTTATATAGACGATGTCCCTCTGACGGACCCTGTTTGGATCGGCCTCCCTGAGTTCAATAATGCTCCCTTGAAGAAACGCCTAAGCTGGCGCCCATGGAGCCATCAGAGGGAAAATGATAGGGACGTCCTTTACCTGATGAACCAGATAAGTTTGTTGGCTCATTCCGGACTGACCATGATCGAGGTCATGGCCACATGCATTATGCGGGGGGTGCAGCCGCTTCAGTATAGAGGCCACCCCATGTGGGATTTCAACGGGAAGGACGACGCCACTCGGTGCGGCCGTAAGGGGCTGGAATCAGCTGCCGCTCTAATAGAGATCTTGTCCGCTTTGTACAAGGGAGAAGAGGAGGAGTTCCTCCGCGTCAACCCACGGGGCGGATTTTCTATGTACAATCCTCCGAGCTGGGTAAGTGGATACTTTTAACTTGTCCATCCGTCCCATATTCCCATGGTTAAATATTCAGTCTGGCAATTCCAACACAGGAGCTACGTCAGGCTGTAAAGGAGATAAACAGCCCTCCTCCACAACCCGAGGACCCAGAACGGTCCCCCGATCCGGACTCCCAAGAGGACCCGGACTTAGCTATGGAGCTGATTGATGGGGTGTTCCATCAATTGAGTAAGGACGACACCTTAGTGGCCATTACGGTCGATTGTCACGGACTACTTCCAGCCTCAAAGGTAACCGAGATCGAAGTCCCAGTACTTTCAAGAGGATCCATCCGTGCTTATTTTTTATCACCGTATACAAATGGCATTTTCTGCAGGGGAAGTCCTTGAGGCGGAGGGCCGAACCCGCGGCGGCTAGTCAACAAGGGCCATCGAGGACCAGCGGGCTAAAAAGAAGTGCAGACCGGATCGAGACGTCGACGCAATGGTACGGCGTGCAATTGAAATACCCAGGGTTTATGCCTTCAAGGCATATTAACGCTCATGCTCTCTTCAGGAAGAAGAGCGCCCGCCGGACTACATCCGCCGGCCAGGCTTCAAGGCCGGGTCCGGAAGCGGAGGCGAACACGGGGCGTGCACCAAGCGCTCCTCCGACAGAGGATGCGGACAGGTTGTCTGCCACCAATTCCGATGTGGAGAGTGCCATGAACCACAGGCGCCGCCGGACTGTTCTTCGAGATGCTTGTTTTTCCCAAGAGGCGTTGGACGCCTTTAATACGGGAGATGCGTACCTCCGTGCCGCTCAAAATGGTCTAGCCAGAGCCACAAAGCAGTATCTAAAAGACATACGGGTGAGTAAATCTGATGGTTATATATGTCAGTAGCCCCCGAGACTTGAAACAGTTAAAATAACTGATTTAAGGATCATTTGTTATGCAGGATCTTACAAAAAAGAATACGCAACTGTCCCAGGAGCTGGAAGAGTGCAAGGCCCAACTTGAGGCCGCACTAGCAGCGACAGGGAAGCCAAGGAGACCCCCTCAGGTAATATATGCTTCGAAGATGAGTATGTTGTGAAGTGCGGCATGTGTGCAATTCTGACAATAACAGTACAGATGGCGCCGGAGTGGATCCTGACAAGCCACAAATCTTACGCTAGTTAAAGGCCAACGAGAGCGTGCTTACGAGGGTGAGGCAAGAGAAGAACAAGCTTCAAGATGCCAATACCCAGCTGGGCGAGGAACTAAAGGATGTCCGTGCTCAACTGTCGGATTCCGTAAAGGAGAATCGGCGACTTCGACGTGGCATTTTTAGTAAGTGCTTGAACGAATCTTCGAAAAAGAGTTCGGCGAGGAAGTCGATTGACAGAGTTATGTCTGTAGGTATGCTGACAGGTCGGCCTGCGGAGGAAATGCCCAGTTCTACGGGTGACCTTCTTCCCGAGCTATCGCAACTGCACAAACGAGTTCGGAAGGCGATGCAAGGCGTCGTCCAGGCTTTGTGGCCATCCCTCTCCATGCCCGAAGGCCTTGGAGAGCTTGGAGAGAAGCTAAAGGGAGCGCGACAGCGCTTCCGATTTTGGAAGATATCGGCCTGCCGTCAAGGCGCCAGGGAGGCCTGGGCCATGGTGAAGACGCGGTACACGAAGGCTGACCCAAACCACATGGCCGAGGTCAGACCTGTGGGGCCCGATGGGAAGGAGATCCCTGTCAGTTTAGTGTACGGCCAGGTAGAGCTGGCCGCCAAGTATTCCCAACAGGATTGTAAATTGGACAGCCTATTGGATGGTATTGAAGAAGAATATACCCAGTCAAATTGACTATGTAATTTGAAATGACATGTAAAATGCCTTCTAGCCGGATTGTAGATCATTTGTCATTGCGGACCTTTTCGCTTCAACCTCTGGACCCGATAGTCCAGAGTGTGTCCGAATACCCTCTCGGTTATGTAAGAACCGGGGCATGCGTGGAGACCAGGCGTAGGGGTCATTAGTGCTTTAGCAGACAAGTGCCCAACTAGTTATGTTATATTACATGGTTAGTAAGAAACATCTTCCAGGGAGAATAGTTCCGTTAGGGGTTCCTTTCCCTGGGAAGCATGCCCTAAAGTGCATGCTTGGACTGCGAAAAAAGCAGAAAAGCATCTGGGGGCGGATAAATAAACAAGTGAAGAATCATCTTTTAGTTCACCGACCGAATATTCCCTTAAGAACGCTAGCTTTCGGCTTCACCCAGTCTGAGGTACACATCCGGCTGACCCGGCAGTAACAATCGCAGAGGTGCTCCCTTTACCACCTAGCCAAACAATCGGGAACGTAGGGGTAAGCACAAGAGCCAGGCAACCTAGCTTGGCCAGAACTTAAGTCATATCGATGCATATAATGGTGAATAAAAGGTACATGCGGAAGTGTGACGCACGTCTTGGGCACGAGGCCCAAATAAATAAGCTTCTGTTGAAGAAGCCCCTGGGTATAATGAGCGCGGATAGCGCGTCAATTGTGTGCGAACGAGGCGCAAATGAGCCCCTTAAAAGGCTGTAATAGAAGAAAGAGGTAGAAAGAGAGAGATACAAGACATCTAATGTGTAAAAAATAGACAGAGGAAGGAGACGAACACAGAGTCCGGTGCTAGGCGTAGAATCTTCGTAGGCGTGCTGCGTTCCACGGGTTCGGTTCGAGTCAGTTATCCGATGCATTTCGTAGACGGTACGCTCCACCAGTCAGGACCTGGTCAATTATGAAGGGACCTTCCCATTTGGGCTTGAGTTTGTCCTTTTTCTTGTCCAACAGGCGTAGAACTAATTCACCAACATTGTAAGTTTTGGCCCGTACTTCTCTGCTTTGATATCTTCGAGCCTGCTGTTGATAGAATGCGGAACGAGCTTTTGCCACGTTGCGCTCCTCCTCCAATGCGTCCAAACTGTCTTGCCGATCAAATTCGGCTTCTCTTTCTTCGTACATGCGCACGCGAGGTGAGTCATGAATTATGTCGGAGGGCAGAACTGCCTCTGCGCCGTATACCATAAAAAATGGTGTGAATCCGGTAGTGCGATTTGGCGTGGTCTGCAGCCCCTAGAGTACGGAGTCGAGCTCGTCTACCCAGTGCTTTTTAGATTCCTTAAGGGACCGCACTAGTCTGGGTTTGATGCCGCTCATGATTAGACCATTTGCCCGTTCGACTTGACCGTTAGTTTGTGGGTGATAGACTGAAGCGTCGTCGAGCTTGATGCCCATGTTTTTGCACCAGAGTTTTACCTCGTCGGCCGTAAAGTTCGTGCCGTTATCAGTGATCATGCTGTGGGGGATGCCGCAACAGTGTACGACCCCTGATATGAAGTCTATCACTGGTCCGGATTCGGCCGTCTTAACAGGCTTGGCCTCTATCCATTTGGTGAATTTGTCAACCATGACCAATAAGTATTTTTGCTTGTGGGTTCCCCCTTTAAGTGGTCCAACCATGTCAAGCCCCCAGGCCGTGAAGGGCCAGGTGATGGGTATAGTACGTAGGGTGGTGGGTGCCATATGGCTTTGGTTAGCGAATAATTGGGAGCGGACGCATGTTGGACTAAGTCCTGAGCATCTGTCCGGGCCGTAGGCCAATAAAATCCAGCACGGAAGGCCTTGATTACGAGGGCCCGGGCTGCGGCGTGGTGCCCGCCTAGTCCGGCATGAATATCACCCACAAGGTTCCGCCCTTCCTCTTCTGAGATACACCTTTGAAGGACTCCGGTGGTGCTTTTCCTATAAAGCTATCCTTCATGGACTTTGTAGGCTTTAGATCGCCGCACTATGCAGCGTGCCTCATTTTGGTCCTCGGGGAGTTCTTGCCTAGTTAGGTAGGCTAAGAATGGTTCTGTCCACGGGGCAATGACTGCCATTATTACGTGGGTTGAGGATGTTACTTCGTTGGCAGAGCCTCCCATTGTGTCAGAATGTTCGGTGTCAGGTGGTGCGACTGAGTCGGGGTTGTTATTTCCGGACTCCCCTTCCCATTGGACGGATGGCTTGAATAGCCTCTCCAAGAAAATGTTGGGGGGGACTGTATCGCGCTTTGCGCCGATGCATACCAAGACGTCTGCTGCCTGATTATTTTCCCAGGCTATATGGTGAAATTCGAGCCCCTCGAACTGAGCTGACATTTTTAGGACGGCATTGCGATAAGCTGCCATTTTCGGATCCTTGGCATCAAAGTCTCCATTTATTTGGGATATCGCAAGGTTTGAATCCCCACGCACCTCTAGGCGTTGAATGCCCATGGAGACTGCCATCCGGAGACCATGTAGAAGGGCCTCGTATTTGTCGTGGGGAAACTGGCGATCCACGAACACCTATGGGACCGGAGCCCCTTTCGGTTCGGCGGGGGGCGGAGATCGCACGAAGAGTAGATCGAGGCGAAGCACACGAGCGGTTTACCCAGCTTCGGAGCTCTCCGGAGAGATAATACTCCTACTGCTGCTTGTTTGTGTGTATTGAGTGCTTCGAATGTTCCGAACCCCCTCTACGTTGCGCATGGGCCTCCTTTTATATGCTAAAGGGGTCACCGACAGGTGGCAACGAAAACAAGGGCAAAAAGGGAAAAGAAGAGTTGCGGTTGGTGCAACTACCTGTACAGTGTATCCTACCTAACCCTGACGGCAGGGGACAAAGGCATTAAATGTCCGTCTGTGTCACCCAAACAGTGCAAAAGGGACCGTCAGGGACACCACCGCTTGCCACGATGGTAATCTTGCATGTCACCGCGCACTGCTGGCGGCACAGCCTCCCGCCACGCGCGCCTGGGAAGGCCCCAGGGCGACACGTTGGTGGATGCGCTGGAGCGTGGGTACAGGGTGGTTAGCTTGCCGCGGCAAGCGCCTTGCCGCGGTCGTCGTCTTGTCGCGCCCGGAAGCTTGTCGCTCATCGGGCCTTGCCGGTACGCGTGGCGCGTCACGGCAAGTTCCTCGAGATGCCTTGGTTGGCCTTCCCGGCAAGCTCCTCTTGCCGGGGTCTTGTCTCCTTGGCTTAAATATTTTGCTCTTTGAATGGCCGGTTGGCCTTCCCGGCAAGCTCCTCTTGCCGAGGCCTTTGTGTTCTTGAATGGCTCCAAGGAAACCATGGAGGATCTTGGCGGTCACCCGGAAAGCCTTGCCGCGGGGTGCTGCAACTGCCCGTGCACAAGTTCGGGATACTAGGGTACCCCTACTCTAGTACACCGACAGGAGCCCCCGGGCCTGGGCTACACACGGTGCCGAGCGCTGTTGGGCCAGGCCCAAAACAGGGCACGGGCACGCGCGGCTTGGGTTACGCCGTAACTTACTCCGCCCCCACCACGCCCTCCCCAACGGCACGCGTCGAATGCGGCATCGTGGGAGAGATCGTGGGGGTTTCTTTAATCGGAAGGACGAAACGTCCGCCCCCTCCCTCTTTATAAGCAGGGGAAACAGGGGCAGTTCGTCCACCCTGCCGTTTGTTGCTTCCAATCTCTAAAAGCTCCGCCGCTCTCCCCTTCTTCCCAAAGTCGAAGGAGAGCAGCGCCCCGCCCCCCATTGCCACCAGCACCACCAACGACGTCGATCCCCTCACCACCTCCGCCATGGCTCCGAAAGCCGACAAGGGGAAGGGCGTGAAATCGGTCGAGGCGCAGCGGCTCACGGCGCTGCGGAAGGAGCGGGCCATCTTCCCTCCTCAGCTTGCCGCGAAGGAGCTGAGGCAGTACTACTACCTGTTTTGGTCGACGGAGACGCGAGCGCATCCGCGCACGAGGGTACTCCCGGCCGCCGCCTCGAAACTGGCTCCAAACGGGTACCCTTTCTTCGCGCTATTCTTCTACTGCGGGCTCTGCCCGCCCTTCTCCGAATTCTTCTGTGATGTCATGAACACCTACGGGTTTTGCCTCCTTGACTTCACCCCCAATGCTGTCTTGACCATGGCCGTTTTCGCACATCTGTGCGAAAACTTTGTCGGAGTCCACCCCAACGTCGCCCTTTTCCGCCACTTCTTCATGCCCCGCGTCGAGAGAGGAGAGCCCCTTGCCGGCGGGATCGCTTGGATTTCGAGAGTCGGCAAGAAGGAAGCATATCTGGAGGGTGAGCTCCGTAGCAAGTGGGAGGAGTGGAGAGCTGAGTGGTGCTGGATCGTCGAGGAGAACCCGCAGCCATTCACTGCCCTGTGCCAAGCCCCCATCGTTCGTGGTAACGATTGGAGCAACGTGGCCCCATAAGACGACAGGCTGAAGATCGCCGTCACCCGGATCCTTCGCCTTAGGCTTGCCGGGCTCACCGTAGGCGCCGTAGGAGCAGATTTTCTTCGCCGCCGCATCGCCCCCCTGCAGGAGAGGGGAAGGCTTGCCTGGGAGTTCAAGAACTCGGCGGACATCATGAGGCTACGCCCGGGCCTCAATTACAACTTCACCGTGCTGGAGCTGGATGCGATGCTCCTGGAGCTGTTCAAGCGCGACCCCCAGCACCCATTCACGTTGCCGCGGGCCGTCGTTCCGTTGTGCAACAACTCGTCGCTCGACCGCATCCGCGCTATGATGCCGTTGTGCGACTCGCACGGAATCGCCCCAACTTGGCAAGAGCCCGTGGAAGACGTCGTGCGGGCGTTCTTCGACAACTTGAATGAGGTGCCGGTCCACGCCGACGAATAGAAGAGCCTCACCCGCGACACCACCGACGCGGAGATGCAGTGCATCGCCACCAGGCTGGAAGAGGTGGCGGCAGCAGTTGCCGCGGGCGAGTTCGGGTTCACCATGGAGGAGGCAGAGGCGGCAGAGGCGGCAAGCCTTGCCGAGCGAGAGGAGTTCGCCGGCGAGGAAGAGCTTGGCGGGCCCGAAACCGAGTCGAGCGAGCCCGCCGAGGGCGTGAGTGACTCGGCGGAGATCGGCTCCTCCTCCCTCCCGCCTTCAGCTAACTTGCCGCAAGCGGAGCCCCGAGCTCCGCCAAGAAGGCGCCTCCGCAGGGCTGGGGACGCAGTGGGGCGGCAGACGGGTCCACAGCCGCCGCACCGCGCGACGCGCTCCACCGCGGCAAGCACCGTTGCCACGGGAGCGCCTCACGCCGCCGCGACAACTGAAGCGGGGCCCTCCCGGACCACCGCTTCTGATCCCGCCAAGCGGCCCAGGGAACCTTCTCCCCTGCCTCGCCGCGCCGAAGGTGGGCCGGACTTCGACCTCTCCGCGCTGAGCTCCGACGAGGAGGAAGAAGAGGAGTAAGTTTCCTCACTGCACTTGTAATTCTTTAATTCTTGCTGTTTTGTCTTGTATCTGACTTGCTTTGCTCCGAATCCATTCTTTTTCAGGACTCTGACCCAGAGAGCGGCGAAGAGAGCCAAGGTCTCGGTGATCGTCATTGAGGATGAACCCACCGCGTTGGCACGAGGTGATTCTGAGGCCACCTTGTCGGACCCGGCAACCATTCCCCGAAGCAGCCCCCAGCGCAGCCCCCAGCGTAAGTACACGATTTACTTCTTGCTGTCGAGCACGCATAGGTGCTCTCTCTTTGCTAATATCTGTTTGTTGATATGTGTAGGAGCAGAGCAGCCTCACCAGGAGGGCCCGGAAGCCGCTCCTGAAATGCCTTCCGCTTCGACCACGCCGCCAAGGGAGGATTCCCCGGCAAGGGAGCGTTCTCCGGCAAGGGTCAGCACAGGTAATCCTCTTGCCTCTAACTTCCCTTGGGTTCTTCTTTTTCTGATTATCTGTTCGAACATATGCTTGACTGTTCTCCATTTCTGGTCATCAGATCCATCTGCCACGGAGCCGATGGAGACCGAGGACGCCGGCGAGGAGAACGCGCGCGGTAACACCGATGACCCTGTTGTCATCGAAGAAGAGGCCGGCGCTGACGATCCCGCCGGCGAGGAGGCCGCCAAGGCTGCTGCCGCAGAAGCAGGCGAGGGGTCTGGCGATCGTACTGACGGCCCTGAGGCTGCAGGAGCGCCAGGCGCTACACCGACCGCCGATCCCTCCACCGCTGCTGCAGCGCCAGGCTCCGAAGAGCCCCAGCCCGGCGCCTACTTGAAGGCCGGCGACGGTATCTTCATCAAGCTCCCCTGGGCGTCAAGCTCCAGGGCGCCGGTCGAGGGAGAGATCCTGGACGGAGAAGTGCTCGCCTCCACTGGCCTGTCGCTGGTCGACACGCCAGGCAGCAGCGACGAGCCCGAAGAGGAGCGACTGCTGCGGAGGCTGACGTCACTCTACCGCGCCCGCAAGGCCAAGCTAGCCTCCCGAGAAGCGCTTGTCGCGAGGGCGGGAGCGGACATGGAGAAGCGCGCGGAGGAGCTCCGGGGCCACCACCAGGAAAATCTCCGGTCCCTGGCACAAGAGCGGGAACAACTTGCCGAAGAGCGCACGGCCTTCCTCCTTGAGAAGGACGAAGTTGAAGAGCAGCAACGGCTTGCTGCTGAGAAGCAATCCGCACGGGAAGGTGAGCTGGTGCAGCGGAAGGCCCACCTTGACAGCTATGAGGAGGAGCTTGTCGCGCGCAAGCAAGGACTTGGCGGGGCTCTCAAGGAAGCAAGGGACACTGCCGCAGCTGTCGAGGCCGCCAAGAAGGAGCTGGAGATGAAGGTGGCGCAGCTGGAGGCTGATCTAAAAGTGAGCGGCGAGGAGCTTGCCGTGCTCAAGCGCGAGCGCGAGAAGGATGCTCTTGCTCATGGTGAGCTGCAGGGCCTTCTCGCTGAGAGGTGCAGGGAGCTCAGCACCGCCAAGGACTCCAACGCGGATCTCGAGTTGAAGTTGGCCACTTTGACTCAGACGTTGGACGGCACCAGGGAGCGGGAGGTGGCCTTGTCGGAGAAGATCAAGGCCGACGAGGCGCAGCTGGCGGATGCTGCTGCCGCCCAGAACGCCCTCAAGGAGACCGTGGAGCACTGGATCGAGGGTCTCGTGAATGCTGCCGCGGTCATCGACGGGGAGCTGGCGCAGTTGGGGATGGAGGATTTCGGGTACTCCTCCGACGAGCACCTCCAACCCAGCGCCAAGATCAGCCTGTTCTTCAAGGGCGTGGCGACGGCTCTCCAGCGGCTCCGGGAGAAGATCCCAAAACAACTGGCCGACGAGTCGCGCCAGATCTGCGCGGGGGCTCTTCAGAAGGTGCTGATGAAGGTGGCATACCGCAACCCGGGCCTCAACCTCACCAACGTCCTCAAGTCCTTGCCGCCGGACGCCGATCTTGAAGCACTCAAGGCCCTTGTCGCACCCATTGTGGACAAGGTGAGTGGGATCGAGAGGGTCGAGGGCGATCGCGTGGACTAGGCCGCCCGTTGTATCTTTTTCTTGTCGCTGCAACGTTATGTTATGAGAACAATTAGTTAGAGCTGCGACAAGCTTATTTTGTAATATAACTTTATTTTGGACATCGATTGCAATGTTATTTCCTATGCTTATTTCCTTCCTTTGTATGTTTTTACCCTACGCTTTTAGGTAACTTGTCGGTGTAGGCACCCGAGCCACGAGTGCTGAGTGCGGAACTTCAGCAACCTGCTGGCGGTGCCGCTCCCGACAAGAAACCTTGTCGCAACTAGTTGCAGCTCACTTAAGTTGTTGAGCGGACTCGAAACAAAGTAAGGGCGCAACTAGCTACGAGTTGGTTCCTCCGCGCACAGGTTTTCCATACAAAGCATGGTCGTTCGAGGAAGATAACTTAAAAAATAAAATTAAAACTAATTGCTCAAACTTTGGCAACTTAGCTTTTCTGTCGTTTGCTTCCTGGCAAGGCGAAACTTCCTTTAATGAGCCCGGTCCACACCATTATCTTCTCCTTCCCCCGTGGCAAACTTGTGTGCGAGGGAATCTTCCTTTCCTTGAGAAAGAGAAAGAAGAGAAAATAAATATATGGAGCCTTACGGCTCGTTACTGCTTACCGGGGGCATGTGCTGCACAAAGTGTCAGATAATGTATGCAAAGTAGAAGGCATAAATCTGACAAGATGCATGAAGCACATGAGCTTTACTTATGCACGGGATCTGCGCCCGGCTTTGCACAAAGGATTACATGCAACATCGGCAAGACTTGTACAAAAGGTGGTTGCCGGAACAGGTTCCGGCAACCGCGCCCTACGGGTAAAACTTACGAAGATGCTCAATGTTCCAGGAGTTGCTCACCGGAATGCCATCTTCAGTCTCAAGGCGGACAACGCCAGGCCTAGTGACTCGTTTCACCCGATAAGGGCCTTCCCACTTCGGCGTCAACTTGTTGGAATTCTTGGCGGACTGAACGCGCCGAAGAACAAGGTCGCCTTCCTCGAGACTTCTGGCACTAACTTTGCGGCTATGGTAGCGGCGCAAAGCTTGCTGGTATCGAGCAGCTCGTACAGCAGCCTGAAGACGGTCTTCCTCGAGGAGCAGCGCGTCATCCTGTCGCAGCTGCTCTTGCTCAAGCTCATCATAAGCGAGCACACGAGGTGACCCGTATACGAGTTCCGTTGGGAGAACTGCCTCTGCTCCATAGACTAGAGTGAAAGGTGTCTGGCCAGTGGCTCGATTTGGCGTCGTCCTGATCGACCAAAGAACCACCGGCAGCTCCTTGATCCAGTTCTTTCAGCACTTGTGCAGCCTGTCGAAAGTCCTGGTCTTGAGTCCGCGCAACACTTCAGCATTTTCCCTCTCCGCTTGACCGTTGCTTCTCGGATGAGCAACAGAAGCGAAGCAGACCTTGGCGCCAAGATCTTGGACGTACTGCATGAAGGTGCGGCTCATGAATTGCGTGCCGTTGTTGGTGATGATCCTGTTAGGGATCCCGAAACGGCAAACAATTGACCTGAAGAACTTGACTGCTGACTGTGCTGTCACCTTCCTCACTGCTTCCACTTCCGGCCACTTTGTGAACTTGTCAATTGCAATGTACAAGTACTCAAAGCCCCCGACAGCTCGGGGGAAGGGGCCGAGGATGTCGAGCCCCTAGACCGAAAATGGCCAGGATAAAGGGATCGTCTGGAGAGCTTGAGCTGGCTGGTGTATCTGCTTGGAATGGAACTGGCACACTTCACACTTCGTTACTTGTGCAGTTTCATCCTGGAGGGCTGTCGGCCAAAAGAAACCTTGCCGGAACGCTTTGCCGGCAAGTGCTCTTGCGCCAATGTGGTGACCACATATGCCTCCATGTATCTCTGCCAACAGCTTCTGTCCATCTTCCCGGTGAATACACTTCAATTTCACACCGTTGAGTCTTCTTCTGTACAGTGTGCTGTCAACAAACTGGTACATACTTGACTGCCGGGCTACTCTTTCCGCTTCTTCTTGCTCTTCGGTAAGTTCTCCTGTCTGGAGGAAACGGGCAATCTGCTGCGCCCATGCTGGAGCTTGCGGCTCGACAACAAGGACTAAAGGCATATCTGCTGCTGCGGGAACATCCGCTTCTACGGCGAGAACCTGTGGCTCAGCCGGAGCTTGACATTCCCCGGCAAGCTTGCCGGAGCAAAACTTGTCGGGAGCGTCTACTTCAACGAAACAAACCCTAGGGCTTGTCGGAGCAGACTGCTCCTCAGCATCCTTGGCGTTGATCTTGGGGACCTTCTTGGCGGCGGCTTCGGGAAGTTCTGCCGGAAAGTAGTCACCAGAGATCAACTTCCACTTCTTGCTCTGTCCAGTTGATGGTGTTACAGATGGTTGAGTCAGCTTGAGCACGAAAATCCCTGGTTCCACAGGCAACTTAAGTGCAGCGCTTTTTGACAGGCCATCAGCAATGTCGTTCTGAGCTCTTGGAACATGTTCCATCTGTAGGCCGTCAAAGTGTTCTTCTAGCTTTCTCACTTCGTCAATGTAAGCTTCCATCAATGGACTCTGATAATTCTTGTTCACTTGTCGGACGACAAGCTGCGAGTCACCCCTGACAATGAGCTTCTTGATCCCAAGGTCTGCCGCGATCCTGAGACCGGCAAGCAAACCTTCATACTCTGCAGTATTGTTTGTTGCTTGCTCCTTGGGAAAGTGCATCTGGACCACGTACTTGAGGTGCTCTCCGGTGGGTGCGACAAGCAGCATGCCCGCACCGGCGCCTTGCAGCGAGAAGGCACCGTCAAAGTACATCAGCCACTCTTTGCTTGCTTCCTTGATGGGGATGCTCGTTTCTGGAATTTCTTCATCTGGTGTTGGCGTCCATTCTGCTATGAACTCCGCAAATGCTCTGCTTTGGATAGTTGAAGTGCTCTCAAACTTGAGGCCAAAGCTTGACAGTTCCAATGCCCACTCGACAATCCTGCCTGTCGCTTCTAGATTTTGCAGAATCCTCTTCAGCGGAAAACGAGTGACGACTGTGATCTCATGTGCTTGGAAGTAATGGAGCAGCTTTCTCGAGGCCATGAGGAGGCCGAAAAGCAATTTCTGCACACCAGAGTACCTTGACCTAGCCCCCTGCAGAAGGGAACTGACAAAGTAAACTGGGCGCTGCACCATCCCTTTCTGCACCTTCTCATGCGTCTGCGCAGATCCATCCTTGTCGGGCCAGAGCTTGCCGGTGAAGCCCCCTGCTTGTCGCTGGATGCATCTGCCGTGGTTGCTGGCTCATCATCCGCCTCCCTCTCCGCTACTAACGCAGCACTAACCACTTGATTGGTTGCCGCTATATATAGCAGCAACTTCTCTTGTGGCCTAGGTGCGACAAGTATTGGAGTGGAGGACAGGTATCTTTTTAAGTCCTGCAGCGCAGCCTCCGCTTCCGGAGTCCATTTCATTGGACCTGCCTTTTTCAAAATTTTGAAAAATGGCAGGGCGCGCTCAGCAGATCTAGAGATAAACCCGCTGAGAGCAGCCACGCAACCGGCAAACCTTCGTACATCCTTGATGCTCTTCGGGGCTTCAATCTGCTCAATGGCCTTGATCTTGTCGGGATTGGCTTCAATCCCCCGCTGAGATACGAAGAACCCGAGAAGCTTGCCGGACGGGACTCCAAATACGCACTTCTCGGGGTTAAGCTTGAGGTTAATCTTGCGCAGATTCGCAAAGGTCTCATCTAAATCTTGGATCAGAGTAGCCTTGTCCTTGCTCTTGACCACTATGTCATCCATGTAGGCTTCTACATTTCTGTGTATTTGCGGCTCAAAAGCATGATGGACTACCCTTGCAAACGTTGAACTGGCATTCTTTAAACCGAAGGGCATTCGTATGAAACAGTACCTGCCACATGGAGTGATGAATGCGGTTTTCTCCTCATCCTCTTCTGCCATGAAGATCTGATGGTATCCTGAGTATGCATCAAGAAATGAAAGCAAGTCACATCCGGCTGTGGATTCAACAATCTGGTCAATGCGCGGCAAGGGAAATGGGTCTTTGGGACAAGCTTTATTGACATCGGTGAAGTTGATACAAAGCCTCCATTTCCCATTTGCCTTGCGCACGACTACAGGATTGGCCAACCACGTAGGATGGAGCACTCCTCTAACAAGGCCTGCTGCTTCCAGTTTCTTGATTTCTTCTGCGATGAACTCTTGGCGCTCCACTGCCTGTTTCCTGACTTTCTGCTTGACGGGCCGCGCATGAGAACAGACGGCGAGATGGTGCTCGATTACTTCCCTGGGAACACCGGGGATGTCAGACGGTTGCCACGCAAACACGTCGACATTCGCCCGTAGGAAAGCAACGAGCGCACTTTTCTATTTAGGGTCGAGTGTGGCACTGATGGTGAAGGTACCACCAGTGCCGTCCTCCTTGGCGGACACCTTCTTGGTCTCTGGTGGAGCTGCCATTGCCTTCTTACACTTGCCGGTGGAGCTCGATGGTGCGTCCTACACTGTAGCGCGGCACTCCGAAGAGGTGCGCTTGCCGGAGTGGGCATCAGAGCTCTTGCCGGACTTGGTCTTCTTCACCCCGGGAGCTTCAGCGACAAGTGACCTACGATCTGCTGCGGCTGCTGCCTCCCGGTAGATCTTGTCGGCGCAGATAAGAGCATCCTTCTTGTCGCCAGGGACAGAGATGACACTTATCGGGTCTGGCATCTTCAGTACGTTGTACGCATAGTGAGAGGCTGCCATGAATTTCGAAAGTGCTGGACGGCCAAGGATTCCATTATAAGGCAATGGAAAGTCTGCAACGTCAAAAGTGACCCTCTCAGTTTTGAAGTTCAGCTCGCTGCCAAATGTCACCGGCAGCATGATCTTTCCCTTCGGCTTGCTCCTTCCCGGATTGATTCCTTGGAATGTGCCGGTCTCTTCGAGCTCACTGTCAGGGATCTGGAGCTTCTGGAGCACCACGAAGGAGATCAGGTTCAAGCCGGCCCTGCCGTCAACTAGCATCTTTGTGACCTTGAGGTTGCGGATAGTTGGTGAGACCAACATCGGCAAGCACCCGACCGCAGTTATGCGATCAGGGTGGTCCTCAATATCAAAGATGATAGGCGTGCTAGACCATTTCAGAGGCCTGCGTGACTCGACGGGTGGTTCTGCCGCATTGACTTCCCGCACCCACTGTTTGAGCTGGCGGTGTGAAGTATGCAGAGAAGCACCGCCGTCAACGCACATGACCTCTGTGGCTTTCTGGAACTCCTGCTCATCGGTCTCATCATCATCCATAACTTCATCATCATCGTCATCTTCATCCTTGTCGCGGCCGCGGGGAGGTCTGTCTCCTTGCCGCTGCTTGGCCTTGCCGCGGCGTCCTCCCCTGCCGGGACGTTTCTTGCCAGCTCCTCCAGCACCTTCCTGGGCCTTCTCCTTGTCGCAATGCTCGTACTCAGCCTTGTGCTGCTCAACAAGCTGCTCAACCTTCTTGCAACT
This sequence comes from Triticum dicoccoides, assembly GCF_002162155.2. Classification (NCBI taxonomy): domain Eukaryota; kingdom Viridiplantae; phylum Streptophyta; class Magnoliopsida; order Poales; family Poaceae; genus Triticum; species Triticum dicoccoides. The sequence continues at coordinate 211,636,356 of NC_041393.1, read as the reverse complement.
CTGGAGGTCATGGCCCTTGGTGCAGTGGATCTTGCAGTACTGCTTGTCATTGCTGCCCTGCTTGTCGCCGACCGCCACAGCCTGGTTGCCGAAACTGCCAACCTTGGCTTCCTTGGCGCCACCTATGCTGCCGGACTGCTCAACGACTAGCATGTCTTTGCCTTTCTTCTTCTTGTTGTTCCGTCGCTGGTTTTTCTTTGCCGGAGCGGTCCCATCACTGTCAGATCCTCCTGCTTCTGCATTCTCTCCGGGGAGCCTCCTCCCCTCCTCAGCACGCGCACACTTGTCGGCCAGGGCGTATAGCTCACTGACGTCCCTGATCTTGCACATCGCCATCTCCTCCCTCATCCGGCGGTTTCGCACGTTCTGATGGAACGCGCTGATCACTGCAGCAGGGTGGACATCTGGGATGTTGTGCTGCACGCGGCTGAATCTCTGAATGTACTTGCGCAGGGGCTCTCCTTCCTTCTGGGCGAGCAGATGAAGGTCGCTCTCTTGGCCATGGGGCTTGTGGCCGCCTGTAAAGGCGCCGACAAACTGATGGCACAATTCTGCCCAAGAGGCTATGGAGTTGTCCGGCAAGTGCATGAGCCAGGATCTGACATTGGGCTTGAGTACCAGAGGGAAGTAGTTGGCCAGGATCTTGTCGTCCCGCCCCCCAGCAGCTTGCACCGTGATGGTGTAGATGTTGAGGAACTCCGATGGATGCATCTGGCCGTCGTACTTCTCTGGTACATCTGGCTTGAAGTTCTTCGTACTGGGCCACTGGACTTGCCGCAGCTCACGAGTGAACGCAGGGCAACCCACCGCGTACGGCAAGTCGCCTGGTTCCCCTGGCGCATGCATGTCGACAGTGGGCCCAACGCGCTGGTCGGATTGACGCCGCGCTTCTCTTTGGCGCTTGATGCGAGTTCGAGCGTCTTCTTGCTATCGTTCATGAAGAAGTTGGCGCTGATCGCGGCGAGCCCGTGGATCAGACGATGCGGTGGAGTCGCTGTCGACGTGGATCCGACGAGTCGGCGATCTTGGCCTTCGGGATGGAGAGTGCATGGTGGTTGCACCCCCTCTGGTTTCGTCGCCATCGGCTCGCGCCTGGCAGCCTTGCCGCGGCAGCGACACACTCGGTTGCCGTGGAGTGTCGCCGTTGGCGAAGCCGATGAGACTCTGAATGGTGGCCCTCCATTCATCGATCTTGTCTGATGTTGGAGGGTAATCCAGGAGCAGTTGAGCTCGCGCCAGAGCTTCTTCTCGAGTGGTGGGTGGCAGTGGCGAACGGTGCGAGGAGCGGGATATGCTCGGACTTCTAACTATGTTAGAAGGAGCAGCTTCCCGTCCAGGTGACCGTGCCACGCTCGTGCCAGCATGCTGGCGTGCATGCTGATCTTGAGCCCCCCGAGATCCACCAGCTCGATCCTGGTCCAACGAATGTATGGTACGGCGAATACGATGACGCTGTTAGTCCCGCGCCTCCTCAGACGGGCGCGGTGCATGGACGGACATCGAGGTCTGAGGAGCCTTGTCCTTGGACCTGGCAGCACCGTGGGCTCCCTCGCCGATGTCTGTTCTTCCTCCGGCGTCTACCCCACCACCCATTTGCTCCGGTGGCGGTGGGATCGACGCGGACGGAACTGCTGCCTCCAAAGCCTTCTTCTTCGGTGGCATGTCGATGAAGATGATGAAGATCTAGCTCGTGTGAACGCCGGATCAGGTTCACACAAACTCGACGCCCCCTACCTGGCGCACAAAAGATGTCGTGGGGAAACTGGCGATCCACGAACACCTATGGGACCGGAGCCCCTTTCGGTTCGGCGGGGGGCGGAGATCGCACGAAGAGCAGATCGAGGCGAAGCACACGAGCGGTTTACCCAGCTTCGGAGCTCTCCGGAGAGATAATACTCCTACTGCTGCTTGTTTGTGTGTATTGAGTGCTTCGAATGTTCCGAACCGCCTCTACGTTGCACATGGGCCTCCGTTTATATGCTAAAGGGGTCACCGACAGGTGGCAACGAAAACAAGGGCAAAAAGGGAAAAGAAGAGTCGCGGTTGGTGCAACTACCTGTACAGTGTATCCTACCTAACCCTGACAGCAGGGGACAAAGGCATTAAATGCCCGTCTGTGTCGCCCAAACAGTGCAAAAGGGACCGTCAGGGACACCACCGCTTGCCATGATGGTAATCTTGCATGTCACTGCGCACCGCTGGCTGCACAGCCTCCCGCCACGCGCGCCTGGGAAGGCCCCAGGGTGACACGTTGGTGGATGCGCTGGAGCGTGGGTACAGGGTGGTTAGCTTGCCGCGATCGTCGTCTTGTCGCGCCCGGAAGCTTGTCGCTCATCGGGCCTTGCCGGGACGCGTGGCGCGTCGCGGCAAGTTCCTCGAGATGCCTTGGTTGGCCTTCCCGGCAAGCTCCTCTTGCCGGGGTCTTGTCTCCTTGGCTTAAATATTTTGCTCTTTGAATGGCCGGTTGGCCTTCCCGGCAAGCTCCTCTTGCCGGGGCCTTTGTGTTCTTGAATGGCTCCATGGGAACCATGGAGGATCTTGGCGGTCACCCGGCAAGCCTTGCCGCGGGGTGCTGCAACTGCCCGTGCACAAGTTCGGGATACTAGGGTACCCCTACTCTAGTACACCGACAGTATTCGGCTGCGTTGTTAGAGTCTGTATACATTATCTGGAGTACATATTGAACTGTATCTCCTGTTGGGGATGTCAGGACGACACCAGCCCCCAGACCCGCTAGCATTTTGGAGCCGTCGAAGTGCATGATCCAGTTGGAATATGTGTCGTACTCTTTAGGGAGTTCGGCTTCAGTCCATTCAGCGACAAAGTCGGCCAAAACTTGCAACTTGATAGCTCGTCGTGGCTTATATTTTATATCGAACGGGAGGAGCTCAATGGCCCATTTGGCAATCCATCCCGTCGTGTCGCGGTTGTTTATAATATCATTAAGAGGCACTTCGGAGGCAACTGTTATTGAACACTCTTGAAAGTAATGTCGTAACTTCCGGGATGCCATGAACACTGTGTACGCTATCTTTTGGTAATGCGGGTACCATGACTTGCATGGAGTGAGGACAGTGGACACGTAGTAGACTGGTTTTTGAAGGGGGAATTTGTGTCCGTCCGTTTCTTGTTCGACGACGAGCACTGCGCTTACAACTTGATGAGTTGCCGCAATGTATAATAACATTGGTTCGCCGATGTTAGGCGCGGCCAGGACCGGGTTTGTTGCCAATATGGCTTTTATTTCATCGAGTCCGGCCGTGGCAGCATCCGTCCACTCGAAGTGTTCGGTGCGCCGGAGGAGGTGGTAAAGGGGTAATTCCTTTTCTCCCAAGCGGGAGATGAAGCGGCTTCGAGCCACCACGCATCTAGTCAATTTTTGTATTTGTTTGAGGTCCTTTGGAATATCCAATTGTGACAGAGCTCGGATCTTGGCTGGGTTTGCTTCAATTCCTCTACCGGATACAATGAAGCCCAAGAGCTTTCCGGCTGGTACGCCGAAAACGCATTTTTCTGGGTTGAGCTTGATGTAGTATGTTCATAGGTTGTCGAACGTGAGCCTCAAGTCGTCTATTAGAGTTTCGACATGCTTGGTTTTGACGACCACATCATCCACCTATGCTTCAACTGTTTTGCCGATCTGGTTGGCCGGACATGTCTGAATCATGCGCTGATATGTTGCGCCAGTGTTTTTGAGCCCGAAGGGCATTGTGTTGAAGCAGAATGGGCCGTATGGGGTGATAAATGCCGTTGCGGCTTGGTCTAACTCTGCCATCTTAATTTGATGGTAGCCAGAGTATGTGTCGAGGAAACACAATGAATCGTGTCCTGCGGTAGCGTCGATGATTTGATCAATGCGGGGGAGGGGAACGGATCCTTTGGGCAAGCCTTGTTGAGGTCCTTGAAATCGACGCATAGGCGCCAGGATTTGTCCTTCTTTGGTACCATCACCAGGTTTGCTAGCCAGTACGGATGTTTTATATCTCTGATGAATCCGGCTTCTAGTAGTTTGGCTAGCTCCGCTCCCATGGCTTGTCTCTTAGGTTCAGAGAAACGCCGAACAGCCTGCTTAACAGGCATGAATCCTTTTAGGATGTTTAGGCTGTGCTCGGCCAACCTGCGTGGGATTCCTGGCATGTCTGAAGGGTGCCAGGCAAAGATGTCCCAATTTTCGCGTAGGAATTCTCGTAGTGCGGCGTCTACATCAGAGTTTAACTGTGCCCCGATGGAGGCCGTTTTTGTAGGGTCCGTTGGATGGACTTGGAATTTGAATATTTCGTCTGCCGGTTTAAAGGAGGTGGACTTGGATCTTTTGTCGAGTATCACGTCGTCCCTGTCCACCGTGGAGCGCAGCGCAGTTAATTCCTCGGCCGCTAGGGCTTCGGATAATGCCTCAAGGGCCAGTGCGGCTGTTTTGTTTTCGGTGCGGAGTGCTATGTCCGGGTCACTAGCAAGAGTGATGATTCCGTTGGGTCAGGGCATTTTGAGCTTCATGTACCCGTAATGGGGTATAGCTTGAAAAATTGTGAATGCCTCTCGCCCTAACAGAGCGTGGTATCCGCTGCTGAACGGGGCCACTTGAAATGTGACCTCCTCGGATCTGTAATTATCTGGCGTGCCGAACACCACATCCAGTGTGATTTTTCCTGTACAGCATGCTTCGCGACTGGGGATTATTCCTCTAAAGGTTGTGTTGCTTCGCTCAATGCGGCTCCAGTCTATTTCCATTTTTTGAAGGGTTTCCTCATAAGTGAGGTTCAATCCACTACCACCGTCCATGAGTACCTTGGTAAGCCGAAAGCCGTCCACTATCGGACTGAGGACCAGTGCGGCTGGTGCTCGGGCTATCCGGAATTTAGGTTCGTCACTGGCATTAAAGGTAATAGCCGTGTCACTCTATGGGTTTATTGTTGCTACCTGGTGGACTTCGGTAAGGCTGCGAAGCGTTCGTTTCCGCACATTGTTTGATGCAAAAGTCTCGAAGACTGTTGATACCGTACTAGTATTCCTGGGGTGGTGCTCTGCGGATTCTGGAGTTAGAAGCTCCTCGCTACTTCTGGCCACCTGCCGGAGTATCCAACATGCTCTAAGGCTATGAGTTGGTGTGACGCCCTCTGTACTATGAATTTTACAGGGTCCATTGAGCCATCCCTCCAGTACGGTTCCATACCCTACAGAGGGTTTTTGCTTTTTGTTGTTTGGCCCAGGTGCCTGGCGATAATGCGCCCTTTCATTTCGGACTGGGATTGTATTCAGGGTTGGATTGTCCCAGAATTTTGTTTCGGTTTTTTGAACGCTTTCTGTCGCACAATATTTTCGTACTATGGATGCCAAGTCGGCGAAGCGTGTAATTTCACGGCGACTTATGGCGTTGAGGATCCCGATGTCTGTGCAGTTATTGCAGAAGAATGAAATTGCATCCCCCTCGCGGCAGTCCTCTATCCTGTTCATAACCAGGAGGAATCTGGCCCAGTAATGGCGTACTGTTTCTCTGGGATCTTGCCGAATTTGGGATAGATCCCTTATATTTGGGTGGGCGGGTGGTGTTAAATCCGGAACCTCGCCCAATCTGGGACTCAGGGGCCAAGAAATTTCCGAACTCGGAAGCTTGGGTTCTTGGATGCCGTCCAATGAATCAGGCCTGCTGCCTGACTTTAGGTTCAGGGCTTGAGTGACGTCCTCCCCTCCGCAGGTATCTGGCTTGGAGGGATCAGGAATCCGGACATATCTGGTCCTTAGGATGGGTGAAGATTCACCGCATTGTTCCTCCACCACTTCGACGTGGTGGGTGACCTGGGGAGAGTCAATCTCTCTCAGATCGGGTTTAAGCTCAATCTGATCGTAGTCTGTAGCGACTCCGAGGGCGGCGATGCGATCCAAGAGCTCATTTAAGGAAGAGAGCTCCATCGGATCTAACTGATTGGCGAGTTCCGAGTTGACGTGGAGATTGCTTTCGATGACCCGAGAAGTCATCATCGGCGCGGCGGCCGAACAGGCGGTCATTAGAAAACTGCCTAGCCGGAGAGTTTGGCCAATAGCCAAAGCTCCTTTAGCAACATCACCATCTTTAAAGACGGGGTGGCGCATCCTTCCTGATGGTGATGACACAGAGGAACTCTCAATGAAAGCACCAATGTCGGTGTCAAAACCGGCGGATCTCGGGTAGGGGGTCCCGAACTGTGTGTCTAGGCGGATGGTAACAGGAGACAAGGGACACGATGTTTTTACCCAGGTTCAGGCCCTCTCGATGGAGGTAAAAGCCTACTCCTGCTTGATTAATATTGATGATATGGGTAGTACAAGAGTTGATTTACCACGAGATCAGAGAGGCTAAGCCCTAGAAGCTAGCCTATGGTATGATTGTTGTTCGTCCTACGGACTAAAACTCTCCGGTTTATATAGACACCAGAGTGGGCTAGGGTTACACAGAGTCGGTTACAATGGGAGGAGATCTACATATCGTATCGCCAAGCTTGCCTTCCACGCCAAGGAAAGTCCTATCCGGACACGGGACGAAGTCTTCAATCTTGTATCTTCATAGTCCGGGAGTCCGGCCAAAGGTCATAGTCCGGCCATCCGGACACCCCCTAATCTAGGACTCCCTCACCAAGTTTGCTAATAACAAAGCCAGTAGCTTACACGTGTGTTTTATTATCCTCTAATTTACAGTTTGGTTTGTTAACTTCCGCTTTTCATGTCTAGACATTTATTCTAGGATAGTCATTTATAATGTTATGTAATTATGTTTGCTTATATCATTCGTAATAGTTTGGCAATCAAATTCATTCTGTACAAAAACCTAATTTTCTCAATAGCAGTAATTGGTTTTAATTACCATATTTCATTTTTAGTGACGACATTCCTTTAAAATTTTGGATGTGCAAAGTTATTTTTTTTCAAATTTACAAATGTATTCACTCAAGATTTGTTTCTCTCGTTGCAACGCACATGCATATTTACTAGTAAGTACTATATAAGCTGGAGCCTCAGTGCTTGTTTGCTGGGGTTTGCACTCTCCACACTCCCGCCGCACTACATATATATATACACACACACTGGAGGCTCAGCATTCCTTTGTTAGGGTTTGCTATATTCGTAGTCTCTCACTCTCTTCACCAAATCTAAACATGACTGTGTCAGCCTCTGTCTCTCTCTCCCCCCTCACAGCTGGTGAAGGAGTCGTCCGGTTCCCGTCGCACCGGGAAGGGGAGGAGGTGCAACATGCACTCTATCACCTTCGGCGGGGGAGGCAATCCACTGCCAGCTATGTTGTTCTCTTTCACCCAGCGCCTGTGCGGGAGGGCCACCGACCCCTTCTTCCTCACTGGCATATGTAGTGTGGGCAGAGCCGGCCTCCCGCCGCGCACCTAGCCACATCCCGACGACCCTAAGGTATAACTTTCTTTGAAACCGTCATTGCTCTAGCTGCATGCGAATCTTTTTCGATTCTGTAGTCGAATCTAGGTCTTGGTTCAAAGAGGAAAGAATGATGGTGTGGGGTGGAGCATGAATCCAGGACGTGGTTCAATGAGGAAAGGAGGAAGGGAAAGTAGTATAGACTGGCTATCCAGCCGCTTTGTTGGTCGAAAAGGGGAAAAGGGGGTAACCCAGTACACACATCTGTAAGGAACCGGTCTCTTTGTTGAAAAAGGAAAGAAACTGGGGGGTCAGGTAGTTTGTCCAGGACTAGATTTTCTGCCCTCACATAGGAAAAATGTTCAAAGAGAACAAATATGGGACCAACACAGATATGCTGCTTGGCAACATACTATGCATCACCCATGTATACGTGCGGACGCACATGGTGCTGGCATGTCCCATGTCCCATACAACTATTTTGTTGTTGTTAATCTAAGAATGCCACTGGAAAATTGAAGCAATGCCACTGTTAAAAGTAAAATACATTTTTAACAAATATTGTTTTAAGAGAATGAAAGTTAATATGAATCAATGCAACCGTTTTAGAAATGCTATTGTCCTACTTTGTTTTCCATCAAGATAAGTTAGATGCTTCTTTTTGTCTCCCTATGTTTCGTCCTCCTTTATTGGCTAGTAATTGTTTCCTTTTTTGCCTCTATTAAAATAAGGATATCTATTCAAGTTGTTGCTATGGCGAACTTAAATGTCACATCGGTGACTTTTCATGATTTAGTTGAACTACACAAAACGATATTGGATTTCCTATTCGTGTTGGAAGATTCGTAGGTGATTTTGTCCGTGTCATGAAAGGTTAGTACATGCCTTCATCCACATGATCATGCAGTGTGCTTTGAGATGCTGTGCTACTGCCTACTAGTATTGGTACTGTTTTAAATAATTGTCGAATTGAAGCTATTGAATTGCCGTCTTTTCCCATTAAGTGAACAAAAATGGGACCAACCCAGACATGATGCTTGTTGCTTTGTTACAACAAACTCTGCATCACTCCCTTTATAAGTAGATGGAAGCACATGGTGTTGTTGTGCCCACTCTCCCCTGGAACTATTTATGCTTTTTGTTAATCTAATGTCGCTGGTAAAATTAAGAAACGCCACTCTCAGAATTAACTATTGAATCCTAGTTCAAAACTGCAACACTTGTTAGGGATCGGCGGGAGTACCATTTCTGTTAAGGATCGGCCGGAGTACATGTTTAAGAAATGTATTGTTGAGATAATGTCTATTATTATATATCAGTTAAAGTGTAATACAAATGGTACTATCCTGCTTTGTAATTCTTTCTACATGTTTAACCAAGGTATTGTTAAGATAATGTCTCTGTTAATATGAATCAGTCACTTTGTTTTAGGAATGGTACTTTTCATCTTTGTCGTTTTTATTCATGTTGAAACAAGGCATTGTTAATATAATGTCTCAATTAATATGAATGAATCACACTATTTGAGAATTGCTACTCTCTTGCTTTGTTTCCCATTAAGATAAGGTAGATGTTCTCTCTTCTGGGAGTATAAGTCATCAATTGTTATTTCTCAGTTGTTGTTTCCCTTATACCTATTGTTGCATATAGGGATATCAAGGGGCTGTTTGGTTCTTGCCTGTGTGAGCCTTGTCAATCGGTTCTATTTCGACTTTGATTTTAGTTGAACTGCACAAAAGGAGCCAATGAGCTTAAGGCAAACTGTTGCATTATCGGGCCCAGATGGTCTTTCCACTTTGCAAAAAGAAGCAATCACCGTTTGCACTACATTACACAAGGAATGATCGAGAAGCTTTACAGAGTATTAGTAGACACTGGTGACATGACTAGTCTGCTGAGAGCATTGGCAACTTAACAACACATGGAGTGCAAAATTCACTCCACAAGGAAAGGTATGACCAAGTCAGTTGCCGACGCAACTGTAACAAACGAGGTCGGTATCAGCCTTCATCCACATGATTGTCCTTTGTTATATTCTGCTACTTATATTGTTGTATTGTTTTGATTAAATGTTTAATTCAAGCTATTGTATTGCTATCTTTTCCTGTTAATATAATGAATATGATTATAGTTGTAAGTGTATGTTTAATCAACTAGTACCACTCTGATATTCATCACACTTTTTCTGTATTTATGCAGACACACATGCTCAGCTTGATTTTAGTGGAACTGCACAAAATGTTCAGATGGTTCATGTCCTCCATAATACTTTGTCATGCACAATACTTCGAATGGTTATCTAATCATTCGTCATCACCTTGAGCCACCGGACTTGTGGTTCAGAGGAACATTGGGCAAACAAGTGCCCAAACAAGTACAAGAAGCCAGGACAGGACTCCAAGTATGTCAATATCACTCTAAGCAACAATGATGGGGCATCTGTGTATGGTAATCTGTTGAACGTACTTCCAGTTTGTCAGTCCACCGATTGGTGGGTTGACATTGGGGCCAATATTCATGTGTGTGCTACTGTGTCTTTGTTTTCTTGCAGAATATAAATACGAAATCCACCGTGCTAGACAAGACATTGTTTGATTTCAGTTGAACTGCACAAAAAGATATGCTCGTTAATCCGGCTCCATGTGCCATTTCAATGTGCAAACTGATAACAAACCCTGACCGTTCCACAATCATAGGCATTACATATTTTGAATGGGAAAACCTTGTCAAAGTTTAATCATTGATGTTTGTAAGAAGACATTGGTTTAATATATTGGAATTGGAAAACCTTGTCAAATTTTGCTCATTGATGTTAGCCAGAAGACATGCATTTGATATTTTTGAGTGGGATGCCCATTGCTGTGAGCAGCGTCGCTCGTTTTTTCCTATTCATGTGTTTAGTTCAGAAGTAAATATTTACTCTGTTGAGATGCATAGCCACATGAATGTTGACTTATGTAAGGTATTTTAAGAGTTTGTTTTGAATGTTGTCTATGTAATGCCAGGCCTTGTGAGTTTGATTGCAAAGTTGATCTTGGAATGTTGTGGCATGCGGCATCACGAGCTGTTCACCGTGCCTCCTGAGAATAATGCTTCATATTGTTTTGCATGTTGATCTAACGCCAATGATTTGCATGTAAAGAAGATCATCCTCTTCTGTTGTTTCTGTGCTTAAGAAGTTCATCATCTTATGTTTCTTTCATAGCCTATACGACAACTCGGGTAGGTTAGAGGTGAACCATATGATCTTCTAACCAATTCATCATCTTAGGCCATAATGGATCATCGTTTTCCAACCAAAACCACTTGTAAAACTGACGCTTGTAAATAAAAGCAGATGGTCTTGGGCGAAGCGATTGGTTGGTCGATTTCGACTAGTAAAATATACACTGATCTCTCAAATTACACGCGTAACTCGCCAGTTTTTGTTACAGACCTCAGGCCGTCGGTTTCATTAAGCCTGTATTTTACGCGTTATTTCTGGTGATGAGTAAATTACACTTATATCTTAATACATGTGTGAAACAATCCAAAGCTCCCAAGAACGGCCTTACCGTTTCATGTGGCTCAGTCTCTCAAAGGTGCTCATAGGTGTCCGATGATCCTAGCTTCCTAAATGAGAAGATGGCGCTGTATCAGACCATTTGTAGGGCCCGCGAGGCCCTCTCCGTCATCCTTCGAGTTGTTGCTCTCGCCGTGGCACCGAGCATTGTCAACATGGTCAACGAACATGAGGAATCAAGAGATGACTTTACTTGGAGAGGATGACAGTAGGGACCCACCAGGGCCATAGCCGTGCATACGCAAGTTCCTCCGTATTATACACAACTATAATTTTTTGCTTCCTCCTGGTTTCCTGACATCACGGTCCCACACCATCGTCAACCTATATATATAGTCAATAAATGAGAAAATTGTACACGGAGCGGCCGACAGCTGGGACCCAACAACTCTAGCAGTATTTGTGTTTTAGAGGTGTGAGCGGAGTTTTTCTTGAGCGATGTTTTTGTTGTTTGTATGAGGAGCAGGGTATCAACTGGGCGGGCTGTGGCCCGCCTAGCCCAGGCTATTATTTTATGTCGACCAAATATCCAGCCCAGATATTAATATTTAAATGTGAAAATGGCTAGCCCAGCTATTCTTTTTAGCGGAATACCCAACCCAGGTCAACTTGTTATTCTCCGGGCCACATTAGACTTGCTAAGAAAATGGGCTTTAAGAAATAATAAATGGGTTGTAATTAAAAAAGCTGGATGTAAATACAAAAAATGCACCGAACGGGTACACTTTTTTATTCTTCTCAAAAAGGTAATTTTTTTAATTTAATTACTTGTTGCACGCAAAAATTTGTTGGATTTTTACCTAATACAAATTTATTTTTAAATTATATTTAATCTGACTCTAAATTTCGGATTAACAAATATTTCGGATCCCATCAAAATGTTAGAAATTTTGTTGAATTTTTTTGAGCAGTTGGATGAAATTATTAACAAAGTCCTGGCAAGAAAATGGGCTGTAATTTTAACAAACAGTAAATGGGCTGAGTAAATTCCACTAGAATTAGAAAATGGGTTGTACATTACAACAAATCACAAATGGGCTATATGTTCTCTGCCACAGATGTGATGGGCACTTGTGGGCCTACTAAGTTAACGCGTACGCAAGGCTTTGTCAACTTATAGTGAACACATGATTCTATTAGCAGTGGTCATTGGATGTCCATCTAACAGCTGTGGTGCTTCTTCAATCTCGGCTATTCATGCTTCAGCCACCCAAACCACCTCCGGCAGTACCGCCAGCTACCGCCTCCCGTGGCCGGCTGTGCTGTCGCGTAGGCCTCATCGGCCCACCCTACTCCCATCGCCGTGCAGGCCATTCCTCTACTCAGTAACACCTCCTGTTATTCTCCGGTGATGACAGCCTCACACCATAGCTGAACTAGTGAACCCTCGTACTCCCTTCCGTGTGGGCATCCACTGCTATGTCGTCGCAGGCTCCGGGTCGTTCCCTTCCTAGCCCTTGCCATTGTCCATCGCGTTGGTTCTCTCGGCGCGGCGTGGTCAACTTTGTCAACAAACAACAGCCATCGGAAGAAGCATGAACGTGGAGTGGCTGACAGTAGGGACCCGCATGGCCCGTGGCCGCACGCGAGAAAATCCCTCCTTATTATGCAAAAACAAATGATTTCTCCCCCTGACAGGTTTGAGCCACCAGCTACATCTTCGCACGCAGGGAAGTGTTTCCTTTATTATGTGGAAAAAAGTTACCTCTCCCTGACAGCTGTGACCCACCAGCTTTATTATGATCCATTTCGCAAAAGTATAGATTACACCAAAGATGCTAAATTGTTTTCTTTTTATTCTAACTCGAAAAGAAGAAATTAAAAACCCCAGAAAACATCTTCGCAAGCAAGGAAGTGCCACCTTATTACGAGCAAAAAAATGATTCCCCCTGCTAGCTGGGAACCACCAGATTTGGAGGCTGACTTATGGGCCAACTAACTTGACGCGTACGGGCTTTGTCAACTTAATCAAAATGATTCTAGCTATAATGACCGTTGGATGTTAAATCAACGGTCATGTTGCATATTCAACCTCTGGTCTTCTTGCTGCAGCCGCCCAACCTCGTACTCCCCTCCGCGTGGGCATCCACCCGCCTCCTCTTCTTGGCTCCTCATCGTTCCCTTCCTAGGCCTCACCATCGTCCACTGCATTGATGCTCTTAGCGCCTCATGGTCAACAAGGTCAACGAATGACAACCATCGGATGCGTACTTTAGGCTGTGAGGCTGACAGCTAGACCCACCAGCTACATCTTCGAAACCAAGGAATTGCCTCCTTATTACTCACAAAATAAAAATGATTCACCCCCTGACAGCCGGGACCCACCTGTTATATCTTCGCACACAAGGAAGTGCATTCTTATCCTCCTGATAGATGGGACCCACCCGGTCGAAGCGTACGTAGCATTGTCGTGAACATGTACGTATATACTGCTCAATTGGTCTCTCTGCAACGATGAACCGTGGTCGAGCAAGCAGCGGCACGTGTAGTAGTAGATGACGTCGAGTTGGCGGCGGAGGAAGACTCAGCATGCCACCGATGTAGTAGTTCAGGCAATCCCTTATAAACTATGTACACGTACATATAGCCAGATGCCAAAAAATACGGCCACGCACGTACCATACGGGCGAGGTCTCGAACGCCTACTCGCACATACGTACGGCCAGGACTCGTGTACATTGAGAGGCACTGGACGACATCAATGGCGTCGTGTTCATCGGGAGCCAACCGGCTTAGACGGAATAGCTGAAACGAGGTCTGGCATACCACAGAATGAAGGAAACGAGCCTTCTGTTCAACCGCGTACGGTCGAAACAGGGTCATGTTCGTCGGGAAGGGTCTGGCATCCCGCGGAACGGAGGAAACAGACTTGTGTTCGATCACATACGGTTGAAACGGGGTCCTGTTCATCGGGAAGGGTCTGGAGTACCGCAAAACAGAGGAAACAGACTTTTGTTGGAGTGCCTACGGTCGAAACGGGGTCCTGTTGATTGGGAGCAGTGTGGCATACCGCAAAACGGAGGAAACGGACTTTTGTTGGAGCGCCTACGGTCGAAATGGGGTCTTATTCATCCACCGTCTACTGCCTCGCTCCAGCCTCCACGGGCTACTATTCATCCCCCTTCGACCTCCTCCAGCCTCCACGGGCTACTATTCATCCACGACTACTATTCATCCAGCCTCCATCGACTGCTCTTCATAGAGCCTCCACGAGGTCCTGTTCATCCACCCCCAACCGGCTGGGGTGCGGCGGCCTCCTCGGGGTCCTATTCATCCAGCGACAACGGCCTACTACCACAGGGTCTTATGCATCCAACCTCCACCGGGAACTGTTCATACACAGCCAACCAACCGGCTCGACTCACCACGTCTCGACTCGTTCTACGGACCGCATGCACGGTAGCAATGGTCACTGTTCATCGAGAGGCAACCCAACACCGGTTGGCTACGTCTCGCAGGGGGCTCGATCGGCTTCAGTGGGTAGCAGCAGTGATCGATCGCTCGGGTTCAGTTAGCAGCAATAGCGGAGGAATCGCTCGGGTTCAGTCAGTAGTGAATGAACCGCTCGGGTTCAGTTAACAGCCAATAGATTGATCGCTCGGGTTCGGTAACATGCGATTGCTCGGGTTTGGTTGGCCAACGCCTCAAACATACGCGCGTACACGAGAGAAACACGGAAATCTCCATGCATCTCTCGGCCCCGACCACCCACCGTAACCGGGAACTCCCCGATATTTTCCTCGCCCTCGCTTCTACCACAAATTTTTCCATCATGGACGGCCCAAAGAATGTCATGCAGCTGCGTCTCCGGCCCGCCCAGGATGAAAAGCCCATTTTCTGTCATGATTTTTTGTCATAGAAGTAGGAGCCCACCACATCTATGATGATATCGAGTTTTGTCATAGTTATCATCATAGAAGTTTCATAAGCATGATAGAAAAAATCCGTTCGGCCCAAAATGTCATGGATGTGTCTTTTTTTTGTAGTGTATGGAAGATCAAAGAGAGAGAAGAAGCCATCTAGCTACTAGCTATGGACCCGTAGGTCTATGGTGAACTACTCACACATCATCAGAAGGGCAGCAAGGCTGATGTAGAGGCCCTCCGCGATCGATTACCCCACTAGCTGAGTACCGGAAAAGGCCTCCAGATGGGATTGGCAAGTATAGGGGATTGTTTGTAGACTTTTTCGATAAATAAGAGTGTCGAACCCAACGAGGACCTAAAGGCAGAACAAATATTCCCTCAAGTTCTATCGACCATGGATACAACTCTGTGCACACTTAACGTTTGCTTTACCCAAAACAAGTATGAAACTAGAAGTACTTTGCTAGAATAAAACTATGAATTAAATCAAATATAATAAAAGTAGAAGGCTTTTGTCACAAAATAAAGTTATTTGTCCCTAGGTGATCTATAACTAAACCAGTAATCATTGTCGCAATTTTGTATGAGGGATAGGCATGAGCTAACATACTTTCCGTACTTGGATCATATGCACTTATGATTGGAACTCTAGCAAGCATCCACAACTATCAAAGATCATTAAGGTAAAACCCAACCATAGCATTCCTCTTTATCCCATACGCAACAACCCCCATACTCGGGTCTGTCCTTTTGTCACTCACGCCACCCACCATAAAAGAACCATGAACGTATTGCAACACCCTACAGCGGGGATCCCTCGCGTTTGTGTGACATGGAGGGCACTGTAGGACAGCACCAAAATAAAATATACAACTCAAACCAATCATGATCATCTATCAACCCATAGGACAAAACGGATCTACTCAAACATCATAGGATAACCACATATCATTGGGAAATAATGTATAGCGTTGAGCACCATGTTTAAGTAGATATTACAGCAGGGAGAAGGGGTGTCACACCGCTGCGTAGTTGGGGAAAGAGTTGGTGTTGACGGTAGCAATATTGTTGATGTAGATTGCCGTCACGATCCTTGCCCTAGCGGCACTCCGGCGCCACCGGGAGAGAGGGGGAGAGATCCCCCCTCCTTCTTCTTGTTCCTTGGCCTCCCCCTAGATGGGAGGAGGGTTTACCCTCTAGTTCATGGCCTCCATGGTGGCGGAGGGGCAGGAGCTTCTCTGAGATTGGATCTCCCTCTTCTGTTTCTTGCTCCGATTTGGCCAAAAACCGTTTCTTAAAATATCTGGAGATTCGTAACTCCAATTGCGCTGGGATTTTAACACGATTTTTCAGATATAAGCTTCCTTGCACCCGAAGAAGAGCAACAACTGCCTTACGAGGTGACCACAACCCATCACCACGCTCCTGGGCCCTTGGGCACACCCTGGTGTCTCGTGGGGGCTATAGGCCTCCTTTTGCATTGATTCCACCACCCAAAAATCACATATATTCCAAAATAATTCTCCGTAATTTTTTATTGCATTTGGACTTCGTTTGATATGGATATTTTGTGAAATAAAAAACATGCAAAAAATAGGAACTGGCACTGGATCAATATGTTACTCCCAAAAAATATAAAATGTTGCCAAAAGTATGTAAAAGTTGTATAATATTGGCATTGAACAACCAAAAATTATAGATACGGTGGAGACGTATCAGCATCCTGAAACTTAATTCCTGCTCGTCCTCGAGTAGATAAATGATAAAAAGACATAATTTTTGATGTGGAATGCTACCCAGCATAATCTTGATCATATATCTAATCATGGCATGAATATTAAGACACGAGAGATTCAAAGAAATAGTCTATAATTTGACATAAAGACATTAATACTCAGGAATCCCAAGAAACAATTGTGTCTTTCAAAATGTCAACACTAAAGAAAGTTATCCCTAAAAAATCATATAGTCTTGTCATGCTTCTATCTTCTTAACACAAAGTATTATCATGCACAACTGATACGTCTGCAACGTATCAATAATTTTTTATTGTTCCATGCTATTATATTATCTATTTTGGATGTTTTATATGCATTTATATGCTATTTTATATTATTTTTGGGACTAACCAATTAACCTAGAGCCCAGTGCTAGTTTTTGTTCTTTTGCTTGTTTTAGAGTTTCACGGAAAAGGAATACCAAATGGAGTCCAAATGTAATGAAACTTTCTTGGTGATCTTTCTTGGACCAGAAGCAAACCAGGAGACTTGTATATGAAGTTGGAGATGCAAAAAGATGTCCACGAGGGTGGAGGGCGCGCCCCCTACTTCGTGGGCCCCTCGGACCTCTCCTGACCCAATTCTTTCGCCCATATATACTCTTATACCCCCAAAACCATCAAGGGGAGCCACGAAAACACTTTTCCACCATCGCAACCTTTTGTACCCGTGAGATCCCATCTAGGGGCCTTTTCCTGCGTCCTGCCGGAGGGGGATTCGATCATGGAGGGCTTCTACATCAACATCATTACCCTTCCGATGAAGGGTGAGTAGTTTACCACAGACCTACGGGTCCATAGCTAGTAGCTAGATGGATTCTTCTCTCTCTTTGGTTCTCAATACCATGTTCTCCTCGATGTTCTTGGAGATCTATTTTATGTAATATTCTTTTGTGGTGTGTTTGCCGAGATCTGATGAATTGTGGATTTATGATTCGATTATCTATGAATATTACTTGAGTCTTCTCTGAATTCTTATCTGCATGATTTCATATCTTTTCAAGTCCCTTCGAATTATCGGTTTAGTTTGACATACTAGATTGGTTTTTCTTGCAATGCGAGAAGTGCTTAGCTTTGGGTTCAATCTTGCGGTGTCCTTTCCTAGTGACAGTAGGGGCAGCAAGGCACGTATTGTATTGTTGCCATCGAGGATAAAAAGATGGGGTTTTCATTACATTTCCTGAGTTAATTCCTCTACATCATGTCATCTTACTTAATGTATTACTCTGTTCTTCATGAACTTAATACTCTAGATGCAGGCAGGAGTCGGTCGATGTGTGGAGTAATAGTTGTAGATGTAGAATCATTTCGGTCTACTTGACACGGACGTGATGCCTATGTTCATGATCATTGCCTTAGATATCGTCATAATTATGCGCTCTTCTATCAATTGCTCGGCAGGAATTTGTTCACCAATCATATTATTTGCTATCTTGAGAGAAGCCGCTAGTGAAACCTATGGCCCCCGGCTATGGCCCCCGGGTCTCTTTTCCATCATATTAAGTTCTCTTTTCCATCATATTAGTTTCCGATATACTATTTTGCAATCTTTTACTTTCCGATCTATAAACCAAAAATACCAAAAATATTTACTTTACCGTTTATCCATCTCTATCAGATCTCACATTTAAAAGTAACCGTGAAGGGATTGACAACCCCTTTATCGTGTTGGGTGCAAGTTGTTGATTGTTTGTGCAGGTATTTGGTGACTTGTGCGTTATCTCCTACTGGATTTATACCTTGGTTCTCAAACTGAGGGAAATACTTACTCTACTTTGCTGCATCACCCTTCCCTCTTCAAGGGAAAAACCAGCGCAAGCTCAAGAGCTAGCAGGAAGAATTTTTGGCGCCGTTGCTGGGGAGATTTACGCCAAGTCAAGTCAAGATTTGTCTCCCGTCAACTTGCCAATTTCTGGCACCGTTGCCGGGCAGATATGCGTCAAGTCAAGCCATACCAAGTACCCATCATAAACTCTCATATCTTGCATTACATTATTCGCCATTTGCCTCTCGTTTTCCTCTCCCCCACATCTAAAATGATTTTCGAAAAGATTTGCCTTTTCTTCGCCCTTCTTCTGTTCGATCTTTTGTGTGCTTGTGTTACCATGTGCCTTTTTGTTGCTTGCATCTTTGCTTGCTAAAATTTTATGGATGCTCATCCACTTGCTAATCTCTTTAAGAGATCCAATTATGATGAACCAATTGCTAGTGAGTCGAGTGCACTAGATTATCTTTACGAGGTTTTGCTTGAAATTCAGGAATCTGGAATTGTGATGAAGTGTTCAATGAAGAAATCTATAAAGTGATTCATGATAGCTCCTTGAATAAAAAGCATGATTGCAATGATTTTACTATAAATTCTATTGATGTCAATTATGCTAAAAATATGCAAAATTCTAAGCTTGGGGATGCTAGTTTTGCAATGTCCACTACTTGTTGCAATGACCATGATTGGGGCGATTCTTCTTATGATCTTGAAAATTTATTTAAGCCCAATGGTGAATATGAGATTGATATTAGTGTTTGCAATAATATTGAAAGTGGGTTTGGAAGAGTGTCAACTTTATATCCCACATATTTGGAGAATGTTCAATCTTATGAATTTTTTTATAAAAGTGGGTTTGGAGAGCTCATGACTTTAGTTAATGTTAATCCCACTATTGTGGAAGAGTGTCAACTTCTCATGCATGTGGATCGTGTTGAGAATATGTTATGTGATAGCTATATTGTTGAATTTTCTTATGATCCTACATGTAATTATTATGAGAGAGGAAAATATGGTTGTAGAAATTTTCATGTTACTAAATTACCTCTCTTCATGTTGAGATTGCTATATCTCTTTCTTTTTGCTTGCATATGCTAGTTTTTGCTAGCCTTGATAATTTGTTTGCTTATAAAATGTCTATGCATAGGAAGTATGTTAGACTTAGATGTGTTTGTCACGTGTTTTATGATGCTCGCTTTGCGCTTCAATTCTTGTCTTTCAAGTGAGCATCATTGAAATTATCAATGCCTAACTAAAGTCGTTAAACAATAGCGCTTGTTGGGAGGCATCCCAATTTTATTTTGGTTCTTTGCTTTTTGTTCCTATTTTGCTTTGGATAATTGATCTAGCCTCTGGTTAGATGTAGTTTTATGTTTTAATTAGTGTTTGTGCCAAGTTAAACCTTTAGGATAGCTTACAATGATAGTTGTGTTGATCCGGCTGAAAATCAGAAACTTTTGCGCCCAGGAAAATAATTTTCAAAATTCACAGAAATATGCTTTTGATCTAATTCTTTTTGCTCTGGATTGGTACACAAATTGCTCAGGTCGTCCTAATTTTTCAGAATTTTTGGAGTTACGGAAGTATTCGACAGTTACAGATTGCTACAGATTGTTCTATTTTTGACACATTCTGTTTTCTGCATGTTGTTTGCTTATTTTGATGAATCTATGGGTAGTATCGCGGGGTATGAACAATGGAAAAGTTGGAATACAGTAGATATTACACCAATATAAATAAAGAATGAGTTTTCAACAGTACATTAAAGTGGTGATTTATTTTCTTATGACTCTAATATCACCATCTTCATATCTCAAAACAATCATAAAGAATCAAATTTCTCATACTATTCAATGCACTTCATATGAAAGTTTTTATTATTTCCGTTTTGGATTCCCATCATATTAGGACGAAATTTATAACCAAAGCAAATTACCATGATGTTCTAAAATACTCTCAAAATAATATAAGTGAAGCATGAGAGTTCAACAATTTCTATAAAATAAAGCCACCAACATGCTCTAAAAAGATATAAGTGAAGTACTAGAGCAATATTGCCTAGCTCAAAAGTTATAAGTGAAGCATATAGAGTATTCTAATAAATCACGATTCATGCGTGTCTCTCCCAAAAGGTGTGTATAGCAAAGATGATTGTGGTAAACTAAAAAGCAAAGACAAAAATCATATAAGACGCTCCAAGCAAAACACATATCATGTGGTGAATAAAAATATATCCTCAAGCAAAGTAACCGATAGACGAAGACGAAAGAGGGGATGCCTTCCGGGGCATCCCCAAGCTTAGGCTTTTGGTTGTCCTTGAATATTACCTTGGGGTTCCTTGGGCATCCCCAAGCTTAGGCGCTCGCCACTCCTTATTCCATAGTCCATTAAATCCTTACCCAAAACTTGAAAACTTCACAACACAAAACTCAACAGAAAATCTCATGAGCTCCGTTAGTATAAGAAAATAAATCACCACATTAAGCTACTGTTGCAAAGTCATTAATTATTTATATTGGTGTAGTTCTACTGTATTCCAACTTTTCCATGGTTCATACCCCCTGATACTACCCATAGATTCATCAAAATAAGCAAGCAACACGCGAAAAACAGAATCTGTCAAAAATAGAACAGTCTGTAGTAATCTGAAACTCTCGAATATTTCTGTAACTCCAAAAATCTTGGTAAATTATGAAAACCTGAGAAATTTGTGTACCAATCCAGAGCAAAATGAATCAGATTAAAATCACATTTCTGTGAATTATGAAAACTAATTTACTGGGCACAAAAGTTTCTGATTTTCAGCAGGATCAACACAACTATCACCGTAAGCTATCCTAAAGGTTTAACTTGGCACAAACACTAATTAAAACATAAAACCACATCTAACCAGAGGCTATATGAATTATTTATTACTAAACAGGAACAAAAAGCAAAGAACAAAAATAAAAGTGGGTTGCCTCCCAACAAGCGCTATTGTTTAACGTCCTTAGCTAGGCATAAAAACGCGAATAGATATAGGTATTTTCATCTTTGGTATGCAATCCATAAGTGGCTCTAATGATAGGTTCATATGGCAATTAAATATTATTCCTAGGAAAGTGTTCCATGCCTTCCTTAATGGAAATTGGAATCTAATGTTTCGTTCTTTCATATCAATAATTGCACCAATCGTTCTAAGGAAAGGTCTACCAAGAATAATAGGACATGTAGGATTGCAATCTATATCAAGAACAATGAAATCTACGGGCACATAATTCCTATTTGCAACAATAAGAACATCATTAATCCTTCCTATAGGTTTCTTAATAGTGGAATCCACAAGATGCCAATTTAAAGAACAATCATCAAATTCACGGAGACCTAACTCATCACACAGAGTTTTTGGAATCGTGGAAACACTAGCACCCAAATCACACAAAGCTTGGCCTTCATAATCTTTAATCTTAATCTTAATAGTAGGTTCCCACTCATCATAAAGTTTTC
This sequence comes from Triticum dicoccoides, assembly GCF_002162155.2. Lineage (NCBI taxonomy): Eukaryota > Viridiplantae > Streptophyta > Magnoliopsida > Poales > Poaceae > Triticum > Triticum dicoccoides. Next base: position 211,614,544 of record NC_041393.1, on the reverse strand, counting down.
TAGGGATAAAAACTTCTAATTCAAGCTTTTCTTCAAAAGATTGCATCATAGCATCAATGATATGTTTAGTAAAAGCTTTATTTTGATTATAAGCATGAGGGAAATTTAACGCGGATTGCAACAAGGAAATACAATCTATTAAAGAAAAATTATCATAATTAAATTCCTTGAAATCCAAAAGAGTGTATTCATTGCTAGTTAAGTCTTGACCTCTCCAATCCCACTTTTATCAATTTTTGCATCTAGATCTAAATACTCCGAATCATTGGGACACCTTTTAACTAAAGTTGACTCATCTCCAGTCCCATCTTTATCAGGATTAATATTGGGAGTCACATCAATAACTTTTAGATCTTCATCATTATTATCATGAAAACTAGAAGAACACGCTTTTACAAACCAATCATTTTTTGCACGCATCTTAGTGGTTCTTTCTTTGCACTCATTAATGGAAATTATCATGGATTTTAGAGACTCATTGATATCATGCTTAGGTCGGATAGATCTAAGTTTCAAAGATTCAACATCAAGACAAATTCTATCCATGTTCCTAGCCAAATCATCAATCTTGAGAAATTTTCCGTCAATCAAAGCATTAAAATTGTTTTGCGAACTCATAAATTCTTTAACACTATTCTCAAAATCAGAGGGCATCTTATTAAAATTTCCATAGGAATTACCATAATTATTAGAGGAATTACTAGGAAATGGCCTCGGATTAAAATTACCTCTATACGCGTTGTTACCAAAATTGTTCCCACCAACAAAATTCACATCCATAGATTCATTATTATTCTCAATCAAAGTGGACAAAGGCATATCATTAGGATCAGAAGTAACACTCTTATTAGCAAATAATTTCATAAGTTCATCCATCTTTCCACTCAAAACATTAATCTCTTCAATTGCATGAACCTTTTTACTAGTGGATCTTTTAGTGTGCCATTGAGAATAATTAACCATGGTATTATCTAGGAGCTTATTAGCCTCTCCTAAAGTAATTTCCATAAAAGTGCCTCCTGCGGCCAAATCTAAAAGGTTTCTAGAAGCAAAGTTCAATCCGGCATAAATTTTTTGTATAATCATTGACAAATTTAGACCATGTGTAGGTCAATTTCGTATCATCAATTTCATCCTCTCCCAAGATTGTGCAACATGCTCATGATCAAGTTGCTTAAAATTCATAATATTGTTCTTAAGGGAGATGATCTTAGCGGGAGGAAAATACTTAGAGATGAAAGCATCTTTACACTTATTCCATGAATAAATACTATTTTTAGGCAAAGATGAAAACCAAGTTTTAGCTCCATCTCTAAGCGAAAATGGAAATAACTTCAATTTACCAATAACATTATCGGCATCTTTCTTCTTTTGCATTTCACACAAATCAACGAAATTGTTTAGATGGGAAGCGGCATCTTCACTAGGAAGGCCAGAAAATTGATCTTTCATAACAGGATTCAGCAAAGCGGCATTAATTGCACAGGATTCAACATTAGTAGTGGGAGCAATCGAAGTGCTAATAAAATTATTGTTGTTGGTATTGAAGAAGTCACATAATTTGGTATTATATTGAGCCATCATGACAAAGCAAGCAATCGAACACACAAGCACACAAGAAGCAAACGAAAAAGATGAACTGAAGAGGGGCGAAGAAAAGGCAAATCTTTTTGAAAATCGTTTAAGAGGTGGGGGAGAGGAAATCGAGAGGCGGATGGCAAATAATGTAATGCAAGAGAGAATAGTTTATGATGGGTACTTGGTATGGCTTGACTTGACGTAGATCTCCCCGGCAACGGCGCCAGAAATTCTTCCTGCTACCTCTTGAGCTTGCGTTGGTTTTTCCCTTGAAGATGAAAGGGTGATGCAGCAAAGTAGAATAAGTAATTCCCTCAGTTTGAGAACCAATGTATTAATCCAGTAGGAGATAACGCACAAGTCACCAAATACCTACACAAACAATCAACAACTTGCACCCAACGCGATAAAGGGGTTGTCAATCCCTTCATGGTTACTTGCAAATGTGAGATCTGATAGAGATAGATACACGGTAAAGTAAATATTTTTGGTATTTTTGGTTTATAGATTGGAAAGTAAAGATTGCAAATTAAAGAAACGGCGACAGAAATTGGCAAGTTGATGGGAAACTAATATGATATAAAATAGACCCGGGGGCCATAGGCTTCACTAGTAGCTTCTCTCAAGATAGCAAATATTACGGTGAGTGAACAAATTACTGCCAAGCAATTGATAGAAGAGCGCATAATAATGATGATATCTAAGGCAATGATCATGAACATAAGCATCACATCCATGTCAAGTAGACCGAAACGATTCTGCATCTACTACTATTACTCCACACATCGACTGCTATCCAGCATGCATCTAGAGTATTAAGTTCATAAAGAACGGAGTAACGCATTTAGTAAGATGACATGATGTAGGGGAATTAACTCAAGCAATATGATAAAAACCCCATCTTTTTATCCTCGATGGCAACAATACAATGCGTGCCTTGCTGCCCCTACTGTCACTAGGAAAGGACACTGCAAGATTGAACCCAAAGCTAAGCACTTCTCCCATTGCAAGAAAAACCAATCTATTAGGCCAAACTAAACTGATAATTCGAAGAGACTTGCAAAGGTATCAAATCATGCATATAAGAATTCAGAGAAGACTCAAATAATATTCATAAATAATCTGATCATAAATCGACAATTCATCGGATCTCGGCAAACACACCACAAAAGAATATTACATCGAATAGATCTCCAAGAACATCGAGGAGAACATGGTATTGAGAATCAAAGAGAGAGAAGAAGCCATCTAGCTACTAGCTATGGACCCGTAGGTCTGTGGTAAACTACTCACGCTTCATCGGAAGGGTAATGGTGTTGATGTAGAAGCCCTCCGTGATCGAAACCCCCTCCGGTAGGACATCAGAAAAGGCCCCTAGATGGGATCTCACGGGTACAGAAGGTTGCGGCGGTGGAAAAATGGTTTTGTGCCTCCCTGGAAATTTTGGGGTATTAGAGTATATATAGGCGAAGGAACTAGGTCAGGAGACCTATGAGGGGCCCACGAGGTAGGAGGCGCGCCCTACCCCTAGGCACGCCCTCCACCCTTGTGGTTGCCTTGTTGCTTCTCTGAATTCATCTCCAAGTCTTCTGGTTTCCTCCTCGTCCAAGAAAGATCATCGCGAAAGTTTCATTCCATTTGGACTCCGTTTTGTATTCCTTTTCTGCGAAACTCTAAAATAGGCAAAAAAAAACTGAAACTGGCACTGGGCTCTCGGTTAATAGGTTAGTCCCAAAAATAATAAAAAATAGCATATTAATGCATATAAAACATCCAAAACAGATAATATAGTAGCATGGAACAATCAAAAATTATAGATACGTTGGAGACGTATCAGTTTTCTCCCAACAAGCGCTTTTCTTTAATGCATTTCTAGCTAGGCATGATGATGTCAATGATGCTCATATGAAAGATAAGAATGAAAACATAACGAGAGCATCATGAAGCATATGACTAGAACATTTAAGTCTAACCTACTTCCTATGCGTAGGGATTTTGTGACCAAACAGTTTATGGGAAAAAGAATAAACTAGCATAGGAAGGCAAAACAGGCATAACTTCAAAACTTTAAGCACATAGAGAGGGAACTTGATATTAGTGCAATTCAAACAAGCATATATTCCTCCCTCATAATAATTTTTAGTACCATCATGAATGAATTCAACAATATAACCATAACATAAAGCATTCTTTTCATGATCTACAATCATATAAATTTTACTACTCTCCACATGAGCAAAATTCTTCTCATTCAGAATAGTGGAAGCAAACTCAACGAAATAACCATCATGTGAGGCATAATCCAATTGAAAATTAAAATTATGATGACAAATTTCATGATTAACATTATTCTTTATAGCATACATGTCATCACAATAATCATCATAGATAGCAACTTTGTTCTCATAATCAATTGGAACCTCTTCCAAAATAGTGGAATCATTACTAATTAAAGTCAAGACCTCTCCAAATCCACTTTCATAAATATCACATTAAGATTCAACACCCTCCAAAATAGTGGGATCATTACATTCTAAAGTTGACACTCTTCCAAACCCACTTTCGATGATAGTCTTATTCGTACTCCAAAAGATATAAGTGAATTTCATGGAGCATTCTACAATTAATATAGACTATTCAATATCCAAGCTCAAAAAATATATAACTGAAGCACATGAAGCATTTTGTAAAACCATACTCAAAAGATTTAAGTGAAGCACAAAGAGCATTCTATAAGGTCATACTCAAAAGATATAAGTTAAGCACATGAAGCATTCTATAAATCAATGAAGAGCTATCTCATACTAGCATGGTTCATAAAGAAAAAGAAAAACACGAAGGACACAAATCATGTGAACAAAACAAAAACCGAGGTATACCGATAATTGTTGAAGAAGAAAGATGGGATGCCAACCGGGGCATCCCCAAGCTTAGATGCTTGAGTATCCTAGCAATATTTACTTGGGGTCCCTTGGGCATCCCCAAGCTTGAACTCTTGCCCCTCTTTATTATTCTCACATCGATAACTCCTCGTTCTTCGAACACTTCATCCACACAAAACTTAACAAAAACTTTGTGAGATCGTTAGTATAATAAAGCAAATCACTACCTTTAGGTACTGTTGTAAACTCATTCCAATTTCATATTAGCATTATATCTAATGTATTCCAACTTAACCATGGTTCATACCCCCCGATACTACCCATAGATTCATCAAAATAAGTGAACAACACATAGAAAATAGAATCTATCAAAAACAGGACAGTCTGTAGTAATCTGAAAACTTCGTATACTTCTGTAACTCCAAAAATTCTAAAAAATCAGGACTATATAAAAAAATTGTATAGAAGTACAATGCAAAATGTTTCAGGAGCATTTGAAATTCCAGTAAAAAGTGTAAATTCATGCGCTACAACCAATGTTTCTGTTTTTTGCAATGCACATAGCAAATAAGCAATCTAATCATCCTAAAACCAAAACTAGGCACATTATTTTTATACTACAATGTTTCCATGAGCATGAACACAAGTGTTCAAGTTCGACCCTCACTTCTCCAATGCATAACTTTCCAACCACTTCTCTTTTTGAAATTTTTTTTAAGGTATAAGAGGCAAGTAATTTTTTTGTATTTTCATTTATTTATTTATTTATTGTATGTTTCACCCACAACTGGGCAAAACAAAAAGGGAAAACAAAAACTACATAGTGAAGAAAGCAAACAAGCATACATGAGAATATCAACCCCACGCTATTGCTCCCTGGCAACGGCGCCAGAAAAGAGCTTGATAATCCCCAAGTGCAAGGAATCATCGTAGCAATTTCCAAAGGTGGAAGTGATAAGTATGGAGTGTCAAACCCAGAAGGAGCTAAAGGTAAGATCAATATTCTCTCAAGTCCTATCTGCCACTGATACGACTCTACATACATCAAACGTTTGCTTCCAACTAAAAACGAGAAATAAAACTATGTTGTGTGTATGAAGAGGATAACTTTGCATGAAATCGGAGAGGTAAAATATAAAAGTAGGTGATGTTATCATAAAGTTAGAATATATTACTTAAGTATTATAAATAGAGAGTGTGGAATAATGATGGGTCGGTGTGTGGAATTACCCTAGGCAGTTGTTAACAAGATCAGTAAACACTATTGCAATTTCATATGAGGTGGGGGGCATAAGATAACATACTTTCTCTTCTTGGATCATATGCACTTATGATTGGAACTCTAGCAAGCATCCGCAACTACTAAAGATCATTAAGGTAAAACCCAACCATAGCATTAAAGTATCAAGTCCCCTTTATTCCCATATGCCATGACCCACTTATTCGTGTTTGCATTTCAGTCACTCACTTCAACACATGCAATAAGCAAACCATGAACATACTACAAACCCTACAGCGGGGATCCCTCACACTTGCACGACACGGAGGGCACCATAGGACAACACCAATAATAAAACATGCAACTCAAACCAATCTAGATCATCAATCAGCCCAAAGACAAAGGAAATCTACTCAAAACATCATAGGATGGCAACACATCATTGGATCATAATATGTGGCATAAAACACCATGTTCAAGTAGGTGATTACAGCGGGGTGCGGGAGAGTGGACCGCATAAAAGAGATGAGGATGGTGATGTTGATGAAGATGATCACCGTGATGATGATTCCCTCCTAATGACACTCCGGTGCCGCCAAGAGATAGGGGGAGAGGTTCTCCCCCTTGTGCTTCCTCCTCCATGGTCTCCCCCTGGATGGGGAGAGGTTCTCCCTCTGGTCCTTGGCCTTCATGGAGATGATGGCCTCTCCAAGATCCTCCTCCATAGCCTTTGGTGATGATGGCCCCCTCCGGCAAGGTGCCAGAGAGGGCCTAGATTGATTTCTCGTGGTTCTGGAGGCTTGTAGGGCGGAACTTCCGATCCCTCTTCTATTCTGGGGTTTTTAGAATTATAGGAAGGGTTGGCATCGGTTTCACGTCAAGGGGGCCCACAGGGAGTCCACGAGGTAGGGGGCGCGCCCTCCACCCTCGTGGTGGCCTCGAGACTCCCCTCCTGTAGCTTTTTGTTCTAGTATTTTTCATATTTTCCAAAAATATCCTCTGTTGATTTTCAGCGCATTCCAAAACCTTTATTTCTGCACAAAAACACCACCACGGTAGTTCTGCTGAAAACAGCGTAAGTCAGGGTTAGTTCTAATCAAATCATACCAAAATCATGTAAAAATATTATAAACATGGCATGAATACTTCGGAAATTATAGATACGTTGGAGACGTATCAGATCACAGCATAGGCTGGTCCCCCCTAATGTGTTCTTAGATGTGTTGCATAACCCGTCTGTCAGGTTACATTCAAAGGAAGACCTTGCTATTCCTGACCCGGAGGGGCAGCTGGTGGCGGCTCTACGTGCTATTCCAGATTGGACTCTGCCTTATTTGGCTTATTTGACAAGAGGTGAGTTGCCAGAAAATGAACTCTTGGCACGGCAAATCATTCGGCGATCTAAGTCCATGACAATTGTCAATGGCGAGTTACACAGATGCAGTGTAACTGGTGTGTTTCAACGTTGTGTTTCCCCTGAGGAAGTCCATGAGATTCTTCAAGAAATTCATGCTGGGGACTGTGGTCATCATGCTGGGTCACGATCTCTAGTGGCTAAAGCCTTTAGACATGGGTTTTTCTGGCTGACGGCTCATGCTGATACAGAGGATATTGTCCGCAAGTGTCATGGTTGCCAGAAATTTGCAAGACAGGCTCATGTGCCGGCTCAGGAATTACGGATGATCCCAATCACTTGGACATTCGTAGTCTTTGGGCTTTATATGGTCGGGCCTTTCAATAGGTTTAAGGATAAGAAGACTCACCTTTTGGTTGCAGTCGATAAATTTACAAGGTGGGTTGAAGCAGAGCTGGTCAACAATTGTGAGGCGGCAACTACAGTTCAGTTTCTAAAGAAGTTGATTTTCTGTTTTGGTTATCCTCATAGTATCATCACGGACAGTGGGACAAATCTGTCTAATGGGTGCTATGAAGGAATTTTGTCAAAGGGAGCATATCCAGCGTGCTAACTAGGAGGTACTTTGAGGGATCAAGCCCCGGCTCATGGTTCCTCTAAAACGCACTCCGGGTTGTTGGGCTGAAGAGCTTCCAGTGGTTCTTTGGACCATCAGGATCACTCCCAATAGATCAACAAGATACATGTCATTTTTCATGGTTTATGGTGTAGAGGCGGCTCTTCTAAGTGACATATGTCATGATTCGCCCCGTATGGGAGCTTACGTTGAGGTGATACGTCTCCAACGTATCTACAATTTTTGATTGTTCCATGCTGTTATATTATCATTCCTGGATGTTTTACAATCATTTTATAGTCATTTTATATCTTTTTTTTGGTACTAACCTATTGACATAGTGCCCAGTGCCAGTTGTTTTCTGCTTATTTTTTACATCGCGGGAAATCAATACCAAACGGAGTCCAAACGCAGCGAAACTTTTTGTGGATTTTTTTGCCAGAAGACATCCAGTGGGCCAAGAAAGTACCTGAGGGGAGCTCCGAGGGGAGCACAACCCACCAGGGTGCGCCTGGTGGCCGAGGCGTGCCCAGGTGGGTTGTGCCCACCTCGGTGGCCTCCTGCACCGCCTCTCTGCTCTATAAATACCCCAATATTCTAGAAACCCTAAGGGAGTCGATGACAATCAATTCTAGCCGCCGCAAGTTCTAGAAACACCAGATCCAATCTAGACACCATCACGGAGGGGTTCATCATGTCCATCGGTGCCTCTCCGATGATGCATGAGTAGTTCTTTGTAGACCTACGGGTCCGTAGTTAGTATCTAGATGGCTTCCTCACTCTCTCTCTCTCTCTCTATGTGTGTGTGTGTGTGTCTATCTCTCTTGATTCTCAATACAATGGTCTCTTGGAGATCCATATGATGTAAGTCTTTTTGCGGTGTGTTTGTTGGGATCCAATGAACTTTGAGTTTATGATCAGATCTATGTTTTTATCCATGAAAGCTATTTGAGTCTTCTTTGATGTCTTATATGCACGATTGGTTATATCCTTGTATTTCTTCTCCGATATTTGAGTTTTGTTTGGCCAACTTGATCTATTTATCTTGTAATGGGAAGAGGTGCTTTGTGATGGGTTCGATCTTACGGTGCTTGATCCCAGTGACAGAAGGGAAACGACACGTATGTATCGTTGCTATTAAGGATAACAAGATGGGGTCTATTTCTACATAAATAGATCTTGTCTACACTACAAAAAAAACACACATCCGTGACATTTTGGGCCGAACGAAAGAAAATTCTGTCATACTTATGACCCTTCTATGACGATAATTGTGACAAAACCCGGTGTGATCATAGATGTGGTGGGCTCCTACTTCTATGACAAAAAATCATGACAGAAAATGGGCTTTTCCTCCTGGGCGGGCCGGAGACGCAGCTGCACGACATTCTTTGGGCCGTCCATGACGGAAAAAACCGTTGTAGAAGCGAGGGCGAGGAAAATATCGGGGAGTTCCTAGTTACGGTGGGTGGTCGGGGGCCGAGAAATGCACGTTTCTCTCGTACCGTACGCGCGTGGGTGCGTGGTGTTGGGCTCTAACTGAACCCGAGCGAGGCGTTGGGCTCTAACTGAACCCAAGAGATTGGACTAGCTATGTTACTGAACCCGAGTGATTCCTTCGCTACTGCTGCTAACAAAAGCCGATCGATGCTGCCTCTGGATGAACAGTGAGCGTTGCTGGGGGGTTCAGATGAACAGTTCCCTTTGGGGGTGGATGAACAGGACCCCGATTGATCGAGTCGGTTGGGGCTGGATGAACAGGACCCCATGGAGGGCTGGATCAACAGGACGACCCTGTGGAGGGCTGGTTGAACAGTAGCCGGTGGAGGGGTGGATGAACAGTAGCCCGTGGAGGGTGGTTGAACAGGAGCCCATGGAGAGGGGTTGGTTGAACAGTAGCCGGTGGAGTAGCGCGCGGTGGAGGCTGGATGAACAGGGGCCCATGGATGAACAGTCGTAGGTGGAGGCTGGAGGAGGACGACGGTGGATGAACAGTAACCCGTGGAGGCTGGAGGAGGTCAACAGTGGAGATGAACAGTATCCCGTGGATCCCGTTTTGTGGTACTCCACACCCCTCCCGATGAATAGGACCCCCGTTTTGACCTTAGCGCTCCAACACAAGTCTGTTTCCTCCGTTTTGCGGTATGCCACACCCCTCCCGATCAACAGGACCCCATTTCAACCATAGGAGGTCCAACACAAGTCCATTTCCTCCATTTTGCGGTACGCCAGACCCCTCCCGATGAACAGGATCCTGTTTCGAACGTGGCCGGTCGAACACAAGGTTGTTTCCTCAGTTCTGCGGTACGCCAGGCATCATTCCCATCGGATGTTCCGTCCGAGTCCTCCCGATGAACATGACAACACATTCCGTTCCGACCCAGCCGGTTGGCTCCCCATGAACACGACGACATCGCAGTTTCTCCGTTCCGACCCAGCCATGTACATGAACCCTGGCCGTACGTATGCGCAAGTAGGCGTTCGAGACCTCGCCCGTATGTACATACGTGGCCGTATTTACTTTCTTGCACCTTGTTCATTGTACGTAAGTGTATATGCTACGTGCGCGCCTCTACTATGACACGTGCACCCCTCTACTACGACATGTGCACGCCTCTACATAGACTAGTATGTACGTACACGTTCGCGACAAGAATGACAACGCTACGTACGCTTCGACTAGGTGGGTCCCGACTGTCAGGCACTTCCTTGCGTGCGAAGATGTAGCTGGTTGGTCCCAGCAGTCAGGGGGTGAATTGTTTTATTTTTGCCCGGACGCACTTCCTTGCATGCAAAAATGTACCTGGTGGGTCCCAGCAGTCAGGGGGGAAACATTTTTTTCATGAAATATGGTTACCCGTCAGGTGGGTCCCTGCTGTCAGGTGGAGGAATCATTATTTTCCGCATAATAAGGAGGCACTTCCTTGCTGTAGCCATGGACCCAGCTGTCAACCTCTCCACGTACAGTACTCTTCCGATGGAAGTCGGTCGTTGACCACATTGACCACGCCGCGCCGAGAGCACCAAGGCGATGGACGACGGCGAGGCCTAGGAAGGGGACGACGCAGAGCCGGGGAAGACGCGGTAGTGGATTCCCACGCGGAGAGGGGTACGAGGGTTCACTGGTTCGGCTGCGGTGTGAGGCTGTCATCGCTGCAGAATAACAAGGGATCTGGATGAGTAGAGGGATGTCCTGGCCAGCGGTGGGAGTAGTAGGGGGTGGTGAGGCCTCCCCGGCATCACAGCCGGCCACGGGAGGCAGGAGCACACGGCACGACCGGCGCTGGTTTGGGCGGCTGGAGCAAGAAGACCAGAGGTTGAAGAAGCACTACGGCCGTTGGATGGACATTGTACCGTCACTGCAGCAAGAATCATTCATATATTGAGTAAGTTAACAAAGCCCTCCGTCCCCGTCAACTTAGTAGGCCCACAAGTCAGCCTCACACTATGGTGGGTCCTAGCTGGCAGGGGGTATTTTTTTGTGTGCAATAAGGAGGCACTTCCTTGCGTGCGAAGATATAGTTGGTGGGTCCGACCTGTCAGCGGAGGGAACATTTTTTTCGTGAAATAGAGAGGCCCTTTCGATGGGTCCCATATGTTAGGTGGAGGAATCATTATTTTGCGCGTAATAAGGAGGCATTTCCTTGTGTGCGGCCATGGACCCAGCTGTCAGCCTCTACACGTACAGTCCATTTCCGATGGATGTCGTTCGTTGACCACGTTGACCACGCCGCGCCGAGAGCACCACGGCGGTGGACGACGGTGAGGCCTAGGAAGGGAACGACACGGAGCCGGGGAAGACACGGCAGTGGCTGCCCACGCGGTGGAGAGTACGAGGGTTGACTGGTTCGGTTGCCGTCGTCGGAAAATAATAGCAGGTGTGGGTGAGTAGAGGGATAGACAGGCCAGGGATGCGAGAATGATGGGGCCGTGAGGCCTACACGGCAGCACAGCCGGCCATGGAAGGCGGGAGCAGGCGGTTCCGACGGCGCTGGTTTGGGCGGCTGGGGTAGGAAGATCAGAGACTGAAGAAGCACGATTGCCGTTAGATTGACATCTAACGGTCTGACGCTGGTAGAGTCAATTGTTGACTAATTTTCTTTTTTGAGAAACCTTGTGTACGCATGAACGTAGTAGGCCCACAAGTCAGCCTCCAAATCTGTGGCAGACAACATAGAGCCCATTTGCTATTTTTTAATAATTTGCAACCCATTTGCTAAATCTTAAGTAATTTATTACAGCCCATTTTCTGCGCAGGACCACGGTCAAAAAGTTCAACCTTATTTTGCATATTTTGGTGGAGTCCAAACTATTGTAATCCCGAAATGATAAACATTTTTTAAGAACTTATTGATTTGCCAAAAAAATCGTTTATTTTTGTAAGCAGCGGTAAAAAATCAGCACTGGGAGGGAAAACAACAACAAAAATAAGGATGTAAATATGAAAAGGGAATTTTATGTATTTTCAATATAATGATACGTGTATTTGAACTAGTAAAACTATAGGTAGAGATTAGAAAACGGATGTAGGGCATGCCTTTCAAGAGGAAAATAGAACTGGGCTATGTGTTTGATTCAGTAAAAAAATTGCCTGCGGATGTTGTAAGACAAAATATAACTAACGCTAGCAGGCCAGAGGCCAGTAGATACCTGCTAGATCTTTGTGCCCCGTTGTCGTCATGGGCTGGGCCTGTTAAAAACAAAACCAAGCCTGGACAGTCTACAGCCCAGTTGAAACTTGCTCGACCTGAAAAAACAATATACCTGCTCAATAAACGTGAGAATTCTGCAAGTATAGACTGATAACTGGGATGCAACAGGGATATTGTTTTTTCATCGTGATAATAAGTGCATGCACTTGTTTCGAAAAATTTGGAGAACTGGGAATTCGAACGGCAGGTGCTTATGCTACCCATCAAATAAAAATCAGGTGCCTGAAAATTCATTTCGAAACAAATGATTCATCTTTATATCCACGTCGACCCTTGGCATGATGGTTGGAAGCAAATACCAAGTTCATACCAAAAGATCATTAAAAACAATACCAACTTGCAGACGACAAGGTAGTACAAGTACCAATACCAAACCAACTTATAATCTTTTTACTCCTGGCCCTAGTGTTCGTCTGGTAGAAAATCTTGTAGAGGACCAGCTCCCTCTCCTTCTCTTGCTCCAGGTCCACGAGGTGGTACTGGTGCATCACCCAGTTGGTCCTCTGCTGGTCGAAGTTCTTGTTGGTGTGCAGCACCAGAACCTTTTTGCTGCTCGTCTGCTGGCCGTTGACCATCACCGGTAAGGTATTGCCGGTCTTCTGCCAGTTCAGGTGCATGCCGCACTCCGACTGTATCTTGTGATGCATCCACGTGCCCCTTTTGAATTCCATGGAATTGCCCTAGAAGAAATGCTTGCTTAGGCCACTCAGTGTGATACCTGCAGTATTGTTGAATACAAGTTTTAGTGTACGTACCTGGCATTTTCATAACATCTTTGGCATGTTGCAGTCACTTGTTTCACTTTTTATTAAATGTCAAATTATAATTGCTTCACCAGGTCTGCGTCTAAAAATAAAAATAGAGCTATAAACAAAGCAATATGTTTGTGCAAGGAGACGGCCAATCGGTGTCTTACCTGGAAGTTTCTCAGGATGGGTGTAGCATATGCCGTGCTCGCTGTCGATGGTTGGTATGAACAAATCGATGAGAGGGTGAGATCTTTCACTGTCGGCACTCACTTTGGCCTCAAGGTGATCGATCAGCTCCTGATCCGTGTGATCGAACTTGACGCCAGCCGGCAGCACCGGCCAATCCTTCTTCGACTTGCATCGGTTAATTCCAGTTATATGGTACTCAATGTATGATCAATCAACTGTTTTAAGTGAATGATGAAAGATATCGACAGATAAGTGGTACTCCAAATCTGAGGTCCAGAATACCCGAACACGCCACCGGAACTCTTGTGTCACCTCATGCGCAGCGTGTTGTCACGTCAATTCAATGTGCGGACATGATGAATAATTTGGCCGACGTATACTAGTACTGCTACTGTACTACTTACTAGTCGTATTTAGTGTCACATTTTAACCATAGGTTTAACTAACAAGTACGCACTTGAAGCCTAATTGATATATA
>NC_041393.1:211543852-211600377 GCF_002162155.2 Triticum dicoccoides | reverse complement strand
GAATGTTATTCTGTTACCCCTCAACCCTATAAGGGCGCGACGCACCTACACCGTTGAAACTTCCTGACCCACCCCGAACCTAACCCATCTCCTTCCGCTGGAGGCAGCCATCATGGGCGAGCGAGCGACGGCGGCAGCCGGAGCGAGCGAGCCTGTGGCGCCGTGACTGGCCGCCGACGGAGCCTATCAAACTGAACCTCCCACGAGGCCCACCACTTCTCCCACCTTCCTTCTTCCACAGCGAGTGGATTGGCCGCACCGACCATCGGCCACACCACCGCGCCGCCGCCCCGGCCGCCCAGCGTGCCGTCGCCCAAGCCACCGGCCGCCCAGCGCGCCGCCGCCCCTTCCACCTGGGCGCCACCACGCCGTCTCCTCCCTTCCCGCGTGCCGTCGCCTCCCTCCCTGCATGCAGCGCCGCCCGGCCTCATCCTACCTGCCCCCGCCTCCTCCCCTTCTCCAGTGCGCCTCTGTTGGGGAACGTAGCAGAAATTCAAAATTTTCCTACGTGTCACCAAGATCTATCTATGGAGAGACCAGCAACGAGTAGAAAGAGAATGCATCTACATACCCTTGTAGATCGCTAAGCGGAAGCGTTCAAGAGAACGGGGTTGAAGGAGTCGTACTCGTCGTGATCCAAATCACCGGAGATCCTAGTGCCGAACGGACGGCACCTCCGCGTTCAACACACGTACAGCCCGGTGACGTCTCCCAAGCCTTGATCCAGCAAGGAGAGAGGGAGAGGTTGAGGAAGACTCCATCCAGCAGCAGCACAACGGCGTGGTGGTGGTGGAGGAGCGTGGCAATCCAGCAGGGCTTCGCCAAGCACCATGGGAGAGGAGGAGTAGGAAGAGAGGTAGGGCTGTGCCAGAACTTCGTCTATAGCTCCCATGCGCCTCCCCACTATATATAGGGGTGGAGGGGCTGGTTTCTTGCCCTCCAAGTCCATTGGGGCGTTGGCCAAGGTGGGAGGGAAGAAATCTCATTATTTCCTTCCCCACCGATTGTTATCCCCCCTTTTTAGGGATCTTGATCTTATCCCTTCGGGATATGATCTTATTCCTTCTAAGGGGGGATCTTGGTGCGCCTTGACCAGGGGTGTGGGGCCTTGCCCCCACTACCCACGTCCATGTGGGTCCCCCCATGCAGGTGGGCCCCACTCCGGAACCTTCTAGAACCTTCCCGGTACAATACCGAAAAATCCCGAACATTTTCCGGTGGCCAAAATAGGACTTCCCATATATAAATCTTTACCTCCGGACCATTCCGGAACTAATCGTGACATCCGGGATCTCATCCGGGACTCCGAACAACATTCGGTAACCACATACAAACTTCCTTTATAACCCTAGCGTCATCGAACCTTAAGTGTGTAGACCCTACGGGTTCGGGAGACATGTAGACATGACCGAGACGTTCTCCGGTCAATAACCAACAGCGGGATCTGGATACCCATGATGGCTCCCACATGTTCCACGATGATCTCATCGGATGAACCACGATGTCAAGGACTCAGTTGATCCCGTATACAATTCACTTTGTCTAGCGGTATGTTACTTGCCCGAGATTCGATCGTCGGTATCCTTATACCTTGTTCAATCTCGTTACCGGCAAGTCTCTTTACTCGTTCCGTAACACATCATCCCGTGATCAACTCCTTGGTCACATTGCGCATATGATGATGTCCTACCGAGTGGGCCCAGAGATACCTCTCCGCTTACACGGAGTGACAAATCCCAGTCTCGATTCGTGCCAACCCAACAGACACTTTCGGAGATACCTGTAATGCACCTTTATAGCCACCCAGTTACGTTGTGACGTTTGGTACACCCAAAGCACTCCTACGGTATCCGGGAGTTGCACAATCTCACGGTCTAAGGAAAAGATACTTGACATTAGAAAAGCTCTAGCAAACGAACTACACGATCTTTGTGTTATGCTTAGGATTGGGTCTTGTCCATCACATCATTCTCCTAATGATGTGATCCCGTTATCAACGACATCCAATGTCCATAGCCAGGAAACCATGACTATCTGTTGATCACAACGAGCTAGTCAACTAGAGGCTCACTAGGGACATATTGTGGTCTATGTATTCACACGTGTATTACGATTTCCGGATAATACAGTTATAGCATGAATAAAAGACAATTATCATGAACAAGGAAATATAATAATAACTAATTTATTATTGCCTCTAGGGCATATTTCCAACAGTCTCCCACTTGCACTAGAGTCAATAATCTAGCTCACATCCATATGTGATTAACTCTCAAGGTCACATCCCCATGTGACTAGCACCCAAAGAGTTTACTAGAGTCAATAATCTAGTTCACATTTACCATGTGATCAACACTCGATGAGTTCTGGGTTTGATCATGTTATGCTTGTGAGAGAGGTTATAGTCAACGGGTCTGAACCTTTTAGATCCGTGTGTGCTTTACAAATCTCTATGTCATCTCCTAGATGCAGCTACCACGCTCTATTTGGAGCTATTCCAAATAACTGTTCCACTTGGAGCTATTCTAAATTGTTGCTCCATCATACATATCCGGTATCTCTACTCAGAGCTATCCGGATAGGTGTTAAGCTTGCATCGACGTAACCCTTTACGACGAACTCTTTTACCACCTCCATAATCGAGAAAATTCCTTAGTCCACTAGTTACTAAGGATAACTTTGACCGCTGTCCTGTGAGCCATTCTTGGATCACTCTTGTACCCCTTGACTGACTCATGGCAAGGCACACTTCAGGTGCGGTACACAGCATAGCATACTGAAGAGCCTACGTCTTAAGCATAGGGGACGACCTTCGTCCTTTCTCTCTATTCTACCGTGGTCGAGCTTTAAGTCTTAACTTCGTACCTTACAACTCAGGCAAGAACTCCTTCTTTGACTGGTCCATCTTGAACACCTTCAAGATCATGTCAAGGTATGTGCTCATTTGAAAGTATTATTAAGCATTTTGATCTATCCTTATAGATCTTGATGCTCAATGTTCAAGTAGCTTAATCCAGGCTTTCCATTGAAAAACACTTTCAAAATAACCCTATATGCTTTCCAGAAATTCTACGTCATTTCTGATCAACAATATGTCAACAACATATACTCATCAGAAATTCTATAGTGCTCCCACTCACTTCTTTGGAAATACAAGTTTCTCATAAACTTTGTACAAACCCAAAATTTTTGATCATCATCAAAGCATACATTCCAACTCCAAGATGCTCACTCCAGTCCTTAGAAGGATTGCTGGAGCTTTGCGTACTTATTAGCATCTTTCGGGATTGACAAAACCTTCCGGTTGTATCACATACAACCTTTCCTCATTAAAATTGTCGAGGAAACAATGTTTTGACATCCTATCTGCAAGATTTCATAAATAATGCAGTAATCGCTAATATAATTCCAACAGACTCTTAGCATCGCTACGAGTGAGAAAATCTCATCGTAGTCAACTCCTTGAACTTGTCGGAAAACATCTTAACGACAAGTCGAGCTTTCTTAATGGTGACATTTACCATCATTGTCCGTCTTCCTTTTGAAATCCATCTGTACTCATTAGCCTTACGACCATCGAGCCGTTCTGCCAAAGTCTACACTTTGTTTTCATACATGGATCCTCTCTCGGATTTTATGGCCTCAAGCCATTTATCGGAATCCGGGCCCACCATCGCTTCTCCATAGCTCGTAGGTTCATTGTTGTCTAGCAACATGACCTTCAAGACAGGATTACGTACCACTCTGTAGTAGTACGCATCCTTGTCATCCTACGAGGTTTGGGAGTAACTTGATCCGAAGTTTCATGATCAATATCATAAGCTTCCACTTCAATTGGTGTAGGTGCCACAGGAACAACTCCCTGTGCCCTGTCACACACTAGTTGAAGAGACGGTTCAATAACCTCATCAAGTCTCCACCATCCTCCCACTCAATTCTTTCGAGAGAAACTTTTCCTCGAGAAAGGACCCGATTCTAGAAACAATCCATATTGCTTTCGGATCTGAATTAGGAGGTATACCCAACTGTTTTGGGTTTCCTATGAAGATGCATTTTATCTGCTTTGGGTTCGAGCTTATCAACCTGAAACCTTTTCATATAAGCATCGCAGCCCCAAACTTTTAAGAAACGACAACTTAGGTTTCTCTAAACCATAATTCATACGGTGTCATCTCATCGGAATTACGTGGTGCCTTATTTAAAGTGAATGTGGTTGTCTCTAATGCCTAACCCATGAACGATAGTGGTAATTCGATAAGAGACATCATGGTACGCACCATATCCAATAGGGTGCAACTATGATGTTCGGAGACACCATCACATTATGGTGTTCCAGGCGGTATTAATTGCGAAACAATTTCCACAATGTCTTAATTGTGTGCCAAAATTCGTAACTCAGATATTCATCTCTATGATCATATCATAGACATTTTATCCTCTTGTCACAATGATCTGCTACTTCACTCTGAAATTACTTGAACCATTCAATAATTCAGACTTGTGTTTCATCAAGTAAATATACTCAACATTTACTCGAATCATCAGTGAAGTAAGAACATAATGATATTCACTGCATGCCTCAGCACTCATTCGACTGCACACATCAAAATGTGTTACTTCCAACAAGTTGCTATCTTGTTCCATCTTACTGAAAATGAGGCTTTTCAGTCATCTTGCCCATGTGGTATGATTTGCATATCTCAAGTGATTCAAAATCAAGTGAGTCCGAACGATCCATTTGCATGGAGTTTCTTCATGCATATACACCAATAGACATGGTTCGCATGTCTCAAACTTTTCAAAAACGAGTGAGTCCAAAGATCCATCAACATGGAGCTTCTTCATGCGTTTTATACCATTATGACTTACATGGCAGTGCCACAAGTAAGTGGTACTATCATTACTATCTTATATCTTTTGGCATGAAAATGTGTATCACTACGACCGAGATTCAATAAACCATTCCTTTAGGTGCAAGACCATTGAAGGTATTATTCAAAAATAGAGTAACCATTATTCTCCTTAAATGAATAACCGTATTGCGATAGACATAATCCAATCATGTCTATGCTCCACGCAAACACCAATCTCGGTGGTAGAGGGAGCGTGCGATGCTTGATCATATCAACCTTGGAAACACTTCCAACATATATCGTCAGCTCACCTTTAGCTAGTCTCCGTTTATTCCGTAGCTTTTATTTCGAGTTACTAACACTTAGCAACCGAACCGGTATCCAATACCCTGGTGCTACTAGGAGTACTAGTAAAGTACACATTAACATAATGTATATCCAATATACTTCTATCAACCTTGCCAGCCTTCTCATCTACCAAGTATCTAGGGTAATGCTGCTCCAGTGGTTGTTCCCCTTGTTACAGAAGCACTTAGTCTCGGGTTTGGGTTCAACCTTGGGTTTCTTCACTAGAGCAGCAGCTGAATTGCCGTTTCATGAAGTATCCCTTTGTTCCCTTGCCCTTCTTGAAACTAGTGGTTTCACCAACCATCAACAATTGATGCTCCTTCTTGATTTCTACTTTCACGGTGTCAAACATCATGAATATTTCAAGGATCATCATATATGTCCCTGATATATCATAGTTCATCACGAAGCTCTAGCAGCTTGGTGGTAATGACTTCGGAGAACCATCACTATTTCATCTGGAAGATCAACTCCCACTCGATTCAAGCGATTGTTGTACTCAGACAATCTGATCACAAGCACAACAATTGAGCTTTTCTCCTTAGTCTGCAGGCTAAGAAAATCGTCGGAGGTCTTATACCTCTTGACGTGGGCACGAGCCTGAAATCCCAATTTCAGCCCTCGAAACATCTCATATGTTCCGCGATGTTTCGAAAACGTCTTTGGTGCCTCAACTCTAAACCGTTTAACTGAACTATCACGTAGTTATCAAAACGTGTATGTCCGATGTTCACAACATCCACAGACGAGGTTTGGGGTTCAGCACACTGAGCGGTGCATTAAGGACATAAGCTTTCTACTGTCCGCATAATCGCTACTGTCAACTTTCAACTATATTTTCTCTAGGAACATAACTAAACAGTAGAACTAAAGCGCGAGCTACGACATAATTTGCAAAGAGTCTTTTGACTATGTTCAAGATAATTAAGTTCATCTTATGAACTCCCACTTAGATAGAAATCCCTCTGGTCATCTAAGTGATTACATGATCCGAGTCAACTAGGCCGTGTCCGATCATCACGTGAGACGGACTAGCCAACGTCGGTGAACATCTTCATGTTGATCGTATCTACTATACGACTCATGCTCGACCTTTCGGTCTCCGTGTTCCGAGGCCATGTCTGTACATGCTAGGCTCGTCAAGTTAACCCTAAGTGTTTTCGCGTGTGTAAATCTGTCTTACACCCGTTGTATGTGAACGTAAGAATCCATCACACCCGATCATCACGTGGTGCTTAGAAGCGACGAACTGTAGCAACGGTGCACAGTTAGGGGAGAACACTCCTTGAAATTTTGTAAGGGATCATCTTATTTACTACCGTCATCCTAAGCAAACAAGATGCATAAACATGATAAACATCACATGCAATCAAATAGTGACATGATATGGCCAATATCATTTTGCTCCTTTTGATCTTCATCTTCGGGGCTCCATGATCATCATCGTCACCGGCACGACACCATGATCTCCATCATCATGATCTCCATCATCGTGTCTTCATGAAGTTGTCACGCCAACGACTACTTCTACTTCTATGACTAACGCGTTTAGCAATAAAGTAAAGTAGTTTACATGGCGTTCTTCAATGACACGCAGGTCATACAATAAATAAAGACAACTCCTATGGCTCCTGCCGGTTGTCATACTCATCGACATGCAAGTCGTGAATCCTATTACAAGAACATGATCAATCTCATACATCACATATCATTCATCACATTCTTCTTGGCCATATCACATCACATAGCATACCCTGCAAAAACAAGTTAGACGTCCTCTAATTGTTGTTGCATGTTTTACGTGGCTGCTGTGGGTTTCTAGCAAGAACGTTTCTTACCTACGCAAGACCACAACGTGATATGCCAATTGCTATTTACCCTTCATAAGGACCCTTTTCATCGAATCCGTTCCGACTAAAGTGGGAGAGACTGGCACCCGCTAGCCACCTTATGCACCAAGTGCATGTCAATCGGTGGAACCTGTCTCACGTAAGAGTACGTGTAAGGTCGGTCCGGGCCGCTTCATCCCACAATACCGTCGAAACAAGATTGGACTAGTAACGGTAAGCATATTGAACAACATCAACGCCCACAACTACTTTGTGTTCTACTCGTGCAAAGAATCTACGCAATAGACCTAGCTCTGATACCACTGTTGGGGAACGTAGCAGAAATTCAAAATTTTCCTACGTGTCACCAAGATCTATCTATGGAGAGACCAGCAACGAGTAGAAAGAGAATGCATCTACATACCCTTGTAGATCGCTAAGCGGAAGCGTTCAAGTGAACGGGGTTGATGGAGTCGTACTCGTCGTGATTCAAATCACCGATGATCCTAGTGCCGAACGGACGGCACCTCCGCGTTCAACACACGTACAGCCCGGTGACGTCTCCCACGCCTTGATCCAGCAAGGAGAGAGGGAGAGGTTGAGGAAGACTCCATCCAACAGCAGCACAACGGCGTGGTGGTGGTGGAGGAGCGTGGCAATCCAGCAGGGCTTCGCCAAGCACCATGGGAGAGGAGGAGTAGGAAGAGAGGTAGGGCTGTGCCAGAACTTCGTCTATAGCTCCCATGCGCCTCCCCACTATATATAGGGGTGGAGGGGCTGGTTTCTTGCCCTCCAAGTCCATTGGGGCGTTGGCCAAGGTGGGAGGGAAGAAATCTCATTATTTCCTTCCCCACCGATTGTTATCCCCCCTTTTTAGGGATCTTGATCTTATCCCTTCGGGATATGATCTTATTCCTTCTAAGGGGGGATCTTGGTGCGCCTTGACCAGGGGTGTGGGGCCTTGCCCCCACTACCCACGTCCATGTGGGTCCCCCCATGCAGGTGGGCCCCACTCCGGAACCTTCTAGAACCTTCCCGGTACAATACCGAAAAATCCCGAACATTTTCCGGTGGCCAAAATAGGACTTCCCATATATAAATCTTTACCTCCGGACCATTCCGGAACTAATCGTGACATCCGGGATCTCATCCGGGACTCCGAACAACATTCGGTAACCACATACAAACTTCCTTTATAACCCTAGCGTCATCGAACCTTAAGTGTGTAGACCCTACGGGTTCGGGAGACATGTAGACATGACCGAGACGTTCTCCGGTCAATAACCAACAGCGGGATCTGGATACCCATGATGGCTCCCACATGTTCCACGATGATCTCATCGGATGAACCACGATGTCAAGGACTCAGTTGATCCCGTATACAATTCCCTTTGTCTAGCGGTATGTTACTTGCCCGAGATTCGATCGTCGGTATCCTTATACCTTGTTCAATCTCGTTACCGGCAAGTCTCTTTACTCGTTCCGTAACACATCATCCCGTGATCAACTCCTTGGTCACATTGCGCATATGATGATGTCCTACTGAGTGGGCCCAGAGATACCTCTCCGCTTACACGGAGTGACAAATCCCAGTCTCGATTCGTGCCAACCCAACAGACACTTTCGGAGATACCTGTAATGCACCTTTATAGCCACCCAGTTACGTTGTGACGTTTGGTACACCCAAAGCACTCCTACGGTATCCGGGAGTTGCACAATCTCACGGTCTAAGGAAAAGATACTTGACATTAGAAAAGCTCTAGCAAACGAACTACACGATCTTTGTGTTATGCTTAGGATTGGGTCTTGTCCATCACATCATTCTCCTAATGATGTGATCCCGTTATCAACGACATCCAATGTCCATAGCCAGGAAACCATGACTATCTGTTGATCACAACGAGCTAGTCAACTAGAGGCTCACTAGGGACATATTGTGGTCTATGTATTCACACGTGTATTACGATTTCCTGATAATACAGTTATAGCATGAATAAAAGACAATTATCATGAACAAGGAAATATAATAATAACTAATTTATTATTGCCTCTAGGGCATATTTCCAACAGCCTCCACCTCCCGTCCGCCGGTGCGGCTCCACCTCCTCGTCCCGGCAAGCCAGGTGATGAGCGCGCATCAGTTCGCGTGAGGCCCGGCCGCCAGGCACCCTTTCGCCATCTAGCACGACGTCATGGGTAAATCCAGAGATGGAGCTACCGGTTCCAGCACCGGCACCTGCGACATCAGTCCACCGACGTGCTTGGCACCGTCCACAACTCCATCGCGCTCGAGCAGATCATCTTCTTCTATGTTCCGGCCACGGCTCCCCACTGCCAACACGAGATCCCAACCACTTCTTCTGTAAAAACTGAAGTTATCTGGTTAGTAGTCCTGATTTGCTAAATTCTGCAGTTCTTTTGTTCCCCTTTGCTAATTTTTGTAGTTATCTGGTTAGTAGTTTACATTTTCTAAAATCTTCAGTTCTCTGGTTAGATAAATAATTGTCATCTTTGCATAAACGCTGTCAGTCTACAAATTATATTATTGGTAGTAGTCGTTCAATGTATATATTAGAACAAGTAAAAAGGAAAATAGTGGTGCCCGTGCATGAGGACATGAGGTGGCACCACACAAAATAGCAATAATAACACTGAATGGGGCTTGTTGATGGCAAGCATATCTGAAGACTCTAGTGAAGAAACACCACTACAGGTTCGGTCATGTACTTGTTATTAGCCTACGCATGACTCCATGTGTTGACATGTTTTTTTGATCACATGAATTGGCATGATCTTATTTGTTCCAGAGTAGGTTGGCTTGAATGGTGTTGCTACCTTCATTGGAATAATTGGACTTTCTGTTGCTGTTGTTGTTCTCATTGTCCTCTTGGCCGGGTATATTATTGCATAGTTTATTTTCGTCAACTAGGCGTGTGGCTTATTTCTGTCACCTTGTTTTCTTCTAGACATATTGATGCATTGTTTAATTTGGCCAACTAGCTTTGTGGCTTATTTTTGTCACCTTGTTTTCTTGTAGGTATTTCACTGGGCATACGTACAATCCGGATGGCTCTCCGCAATATGTGAAAGGAAAGATGGGTGTCGGTGAGACAATACATGGAGTAGTTAAAATCTTCACAGTGGCAGTAGGTTTTCAATTTAGTCATGACTGCTGATTTGCATTTTACAATTTCTGTTATCTTATCATCTTTGGATGTAATAGGTCACAATTGTGGTTGTGGCTGTTCCCGAAGGACTACCATTGGCTGTCATATTGACGTAAGCATAAATTTAATGCGTAATTTTCTTGTAGCATGCTAGCAATCACTTACCCAATGACACTGCATATTTTTGTCAGGCTCGCCTTTTCGATGCGCAAAATGATGAGCGATAAAGCTCTGGTATGTTGTTATTCCTTGCTTGTGTTTGTTACTATGCCGTGTTACTTGTAGTAATAGCTGGTCTCATGCATTCTCAACCATCTATTAACAGGTCAGGAGACTTTCTGCATGCGAGACAATGGGTTCTGCAACAACAATTTGTAGTGACAAGACTGGAACATTAACTTTAAATTAGGTGGAAAGCTATTTCTTTTTAGTATTGTCCTTGTCTTAATACATGGAAATTCCATGGTAGGATTCATGATTTCTCAAATATGCTTGGGCCTTGACTCCTTTCCACTTTCTTCATTGTCATTATTAAGATGACTGTTGTTGAGGCATACTTTGGTGGTGAGAAGATGGATCCCCCAGATAACACTCAGAAGCTATCTGTTGCTGTATCAACAATGATTATTGAAGGAATTGATCAGAATACATCTATAAGCATATTTGAGCCGGAGGTCATGCTATACTTATAATTTACGTCACATGCACTTTTTCATCCACGAATCTGAACATGTTTTTCTTCCTTTTAACATGTTATGGTTCAGCTGTGTGGCTTAATGGTGGCGGAGGTCGTTCTGTAGGCTGCCTTTAGTGCTCGTGCCACGGCATTCACCGCCAACACTCCAGACCGTTCACCATCTCCTTACGAGTCCGTACAACAACGGAGGGAGCGTCATGCTGAGGGTGGACATGGTGTTGCGTTGGGGTCCTCGATAGTTAGGGCTCCTTCATAGAGGAGCACAAGAGGCGGCTGGCAAAAATGCATGACATAAGGCTCCACCGGTGTCGTGGGAAAACTGTCGATCCACGAACACCTATGGGACCGGAGCCCCTTTCGGTTCGGCGGGGGGCGGAGATCGCACGAAGAGCAGATCGAGGCGAGGCACACGAGTAGTTTTACCCAGCTTCGGAGCTCTCCGGAGAGATAATACTCCTACTGCTGCTTGTTTGTGTGTATTGAGTTCTTGCTCGGAGCCGAGCGTTAGCGTTCTCAGTCTCCAAATTTCCGAACCCCTTCTACGTTGCGCATGGGCCTCCTTTTATACGCTAAAGGGGTCACCGACAGGTGGCAACGTAGGCGAGGGTGTGGAAAAGGAAGCTGTGGTTGGTGCAACTACCTGAACAATGCATCCTACCTAACCCTGACGGCAGGGGACAAGGGCACTAAATGCCCGTCTGTGTTGCCAAAACAGTGCAAAAAGGACCGTCAGGGTAGCCACCATTCGCCACGATGGCAAATTCGCCAGCGTCGCTGGCCACCATGCACCCCTGGCTGCACAGCCTCTTGCCACGCGCCCCTGGAAAGAGCCACAGGGTGACATGTAGGTGGATGTGCTGGAGCGCGGGAACAGGTTGCTTGCCGCGGCAAGTGTCTTGCCGCTGTTGTTGTCTTGTCGCACCCGGGAGCTTGTCGCTCACCGGGCCTTGCCGGGACGCGTGGCGCGTCGCGACAAGTTCCTTGAAATGCGTTGGTTGGCCTTCCCGGCAAGCTCCTCTTGCCGGGGCCTTGTCTCTTTGACTTTAATATTTTGCTCTTGAATGGCCGGTCGGCCTTCTCGGCAAGCTCCTCTTGCCGGGGTCTTTGAGTCCTTGAATGCCTCCAAGGGAACCCTGGAGGATCTTGGCGGTCACCCGGCAAGCCTTGCCGCGGGGTGCTGCAACTGCCCGTGCACAAGTTCGGGATACTAGGGTACCCCTACTCTAGTACACCGACAGGAGCCCCGGGGCCTGGGCCACACACGATGCCGAGCGCTGTTGGGCCAAGCCCAAAACAGTGCACGGGCACTCACGGCTTGCGCTACGCCGCAACTTACCCTGCCCCCACCACGCCCTCCCCAACGGCACGCGTCGAATGCGGCATCGTGGGAGCGATCGTGGGGGGATTCTTTAATCGGAAGGGCGAAACGTCCGCCCCCTCCCTCTTTATAAGCAGGGGAAAACAGGGGCAGTCCGTCCACCCTGCCGTCGCTGCTTCCAATCTCAAAAGCTCCGCCGCTCTCCCCTTCCTCTCGAAGCCAAGAGAGAGCAGCGCCCCGCTCCCTATTGCCACCAGCACCATCAACGCCGTCGGCCTCCCTCACCATCCCCGCCATGGCTCCGAAAGCCGATAAGGGGAAGGGCGCGAAGTCGGCCGAGGCGCAGCGGCTCGCGGCGCTGCGGAAGGAGCGGGCGATCTTCTCCCCTCAGCTCGGTGCGAAGGAGCTGAGGGAAGACTTCTATCTGTTCTGGTCGACGGAGATGCGGGCGCATCCGCGCACGAGGGTGCTCCCGGCCGCTGCATCTGAAGTAGCGCCAAACGGGTACCCATTTTTCGCATTGTTCTTTTACTGCGGACTGTGCCCACCCTTCTCGAAGTTCTTCTGCGACATCATGAATACGTACGGGCTCCACCTCTTAGATTTCACCCCCAATGCTGTCTTGACCATGGCCGTTTTTGCACACTTGTGCGAGAACTTCGTCGGAGTCCACCCCAACGTTGCCCTTTTCCGCCACTTCTTCATGCCTCGGGTTGAGAGAGGAGAGCCGCTTGCCGGAGGGATAGCCTGGATCTCGAGAGTCGGCAAGAAGGAGGCGTATCTGGAGGGCGAGCTCCGTAGCAAGTGGGAGGAGTGGAGGGCGGAGTGGTGTTGGATAGTTGAGGAGAATCCGCAGCCATTTATTGCCGTGCGCCAAGCCCCAATAGTGCGCGGCAATGATTGGAGCAACGTGGCCCCGGAGGACGAGAGACTGAAGATTGCCGTTACTAGAATCCTCCGCCTCAGGCTTGCCGGGATCACAGTAGGCGCAGTTGGCGCAGATTTCCTTTGCCGCATCGCCCCCCTGCAGGAGAGGGGTAGGCCCGCCTGGGAGTTCAAGAACTCGGCGGACATCATGAGGCTGCGGCCAGGCCTCAATTTCAACTTCACCATCATGGAGCTGAACGCGACGCTGTCGAAGTTGTTCAAGCGTGACCCCCAGCACCCCTTCACCTTGCCGCGGGCCATCGTCCCATTGTGCAACAACTTGTCGCTCGATCGGATCCGCGCTATGATGCCGTTGTGCGATTCACACGGAATCGTACCAACTTGGCAAGAGCCTGCGGATGACGTGGTGCGGGCGTTCTTCGACAGCTTAGAAGAAGTGCCGATCCGCGCCGACGAGCAAAAGAGCCTCACCCGCGACACTACTGAGGCGGAGCTGCAGTTCATTGCCACCAGGGCGGAAGAGGCGGCGGCAGCAGCTGCCGCAGGTGCGTTTGGGTTTACTGTGGAAGAGGCCGAGGCAGCAGAGGCGACAAGCTTGGCGGAGCGAGAGGAGTTTGCCGGCGAAGAGGACCTTGCTGGGCCAGAACTCGAGCCGAGCGAGCCTGCCGAAGGCGCGGACGACTCGTTGGAGGCCGGCTCTTCCTCCTTCCCGCCGTCCAGCAACTTGCCGCAAGCAGAGCCCCCAGCCCCGCCAAGAAGGCGCCTCCGCAGGGCCAGGGACGCAGCGGGTCGACAGGCAGATCGACAACCGCTGCAGTGCTCACGCGTTCCACCGCGGCAAGCACTGTTGCCGCGGGAGCGCCTCCCGCTGCTGCCGCAACTGGAGCGGGGCCCTCCCAGACCACCGCTTCTGATCCCGCCAAGCGGCCCCGGGAACCCACTCCTCCGCCTCGCCGCTCCAGAGGTGGGCCAGGCTTTGACCTCTCCGCGCTGAGCTCCGACGAGGAAGAGGAAGAGTAAGTTTCTCCACGGCATTTGTAATTCTTCAATCTTGTTATTTTTGTCTTGCTTCTGACTTGCTTCAATCTGAGCCTATCCCTTTTCAGGACGCTGACCCAGAGAGCGGCGAAGAGAGCCAAGGCCCCGGTGATTGTCATCGAGGATGATATCACCGTGTCAGCGGGGGGGTGCATCTGAGACCACCCTGACGGACCCGGCAGCTACTCCTCAGAGCAGCCCCCAGCGCAGCCCCCAGCGTAAGTCTATAGTTTGCTTTTTGCTGACGGGCGCCCATGGGTGCTGTTTCTTTGCTAATATCTTGGCTGTTGGGTTTGTGTAGGAGCAGAGCAGCTTCACCAAGAGGGCCCGGAGACCGCTCCCGAAGCGCCATCTGCTTCGACTACGCCGCCGAGGGAGGGCTCTCCGACAAGGGAGCGCTCCCCGGCAAGGGAGAACTCTCCGGCAAGGGACAGTTCCCCGGCAAGGGACGGCACCGGTGATCCACCGGTGGTTGAGACCACAACTGCAGATCCCGGCCCAGGTAATCCACTTGCCCGAGAACCTCCCTTGAGTTCTTCTTCTGCTGATTTCTTCTCTAAGTATTTGCTTGACTTTTCTCTCTCCTCCGCTCTTCAAATCCATCTGCAGAGCCGATGGAGACCGAGGCCGCCGACGAGGGGAGCGCGCGTGGCAACACTGACGATGCTGCCGCCATCGAAGGAGAGGCCGGCGCCGACGAGTCCGTCGGCGAGGAGGCCGCCAAGGCTGCCGCCGCAGATGCAGGCGAGGGGTCCGGCGGTCATACTGACGGCCCCGAGGCCGCAGGAGCGCCAGGCGCTGCGCCGACTGCTGAACCCTCTGCCGCTGCTACGGCGCAAGGCTCCGAAGAGGCCCAGCCCGGCGTCTACTTGAAGGCCGGAGACGGGATCTTCATCAATCTTCCCTGGGCGTCGAGCTCCAGGGCGCCGGTTGAAGGAGAAAGCTTCGACGAGGAGCTGCTTGCCTCCACCGGGCTATCATTGGTCGACACGCCAGGCAACAGCGACGAGCCAGAAGAGGAGCGGCTGCTGCGGAGGTTGACTTCGCTCTACCGCGCCCGACAGGCCAAGCTGGCCTCCCGGGAAGCGCTTGTCGCGAAGGCTGGCGTGGACTTGGAGAACGCGCGGAGGAGCTCCGAAGCGCCAACCGAGAAGCTCTCCGGTCGGTGGCGCAGGAGCGGGAGCAGCTTGCCGAGGAGCGCATGGCCTACCTCCTTGAGAAGGCCGAGGCTGAGGAACAACAGCGGCTGGCCGCCGAGAAGCAGGCTGCGCGGGAAGGCGAGCTGGTGCAGCGGAAGGCCTACCTCGACAGCTATGAGGAAGAGCTTGTCGGGCGCGAGCAAGCACTCAGCGGGGCTCTCAAGGAGGCAAAGGACGCGGCCGCAGCTGCTGAGGCCGCCAAGAAGGAGTTGGAGGCCGAGGTGATGCAGTTGGAGGCCAATCTGAAAGCGGGCGACGAGGAGCTTGCCGCGCTCAAGCGCGAGCGCGAGAAGGATGCTGCCGCCCATGGTGAGCTGCAGGGTCTCCTCGCTGAGAGGGGCAGAGAGCTCAGCGCCACCAAGGACTCCAATGCAGATCTCGAGCTGAAGCTGGCCACGCTGACCCAGACGCTGGACAGCGCCAAGGAGCGGGAGGTGGCCTTGTCGGAGAAGATCAAGGCCGACGAGGCGCTGTTGGCGAGCATTGCCGTCACCCAGAACTCGTTCAGGGAGACGGTAGAGCACTGGACTGAGGGTCTGGTGAACATTGCCGCAGTCATCAATGGAGAGTTGGCGCAGCTGGGGATGGAGGACTTTGGATATCCTTTCGACGAGCATCTCCAGCCCAGCGCCAAGCTTAGCTTATTCTTCAAGGGCATGGCGACGGCCCTCCAGCGGCTCCGGGAGAGGATCCCAAAGCAGCTGGCTGACGAGTCGCGCCAGATCTGCGCAGGGGCTCTCCAGAAGGTGTTGGTGAAGGTTGCCTATCGCAATCCAGGCCTCAACCTCACCAACGTCCTCAGGTCCCTGCCGGCAGATGCTGATCTGGAGGCGCTCAAGGCCCTTGTCGCACCCATTGTGGACAAGGTGAGCGAAATCAAAAGGGTTGAGGGCGACCGTGTAGACTAGGCCACCCTTTGTATCTTTTCCTTGTCGCTGCAACGTTATGTTACGAGAATCATTAGTTAGAGCCGCGACAAGCTTATTTTATGTAATATGACTCTGTTTGGATATCAATTGCAACGTTATTTCCTTTACTTGATTCCAAGTTTTGTATGTTTTCACCCTACGCTTTTAGGTAACTTGCCGGTGTAGGCACCAGAGCCACGAGCGCTGAGTGCGGAACGTCAGCAGCCTGCTGGCGGTGCCGCTTCCGGCAAGAAACCTTGTCGCGAACTAGCGGCAGCTCACTTAAGTTGTTGAGCGGACTCGAAACAAAATAAGGGCGCGACTAGCTGCGAGTTGGTTCCTCCGCGCACAGGTTTTCCATACAAAGCACGATCGTTCAAGGAGAATAACTTAAAATTTTAAAAACTGATTGCTCAAACTTTGGCAACTTAGCTTTTCTGTCGTCTGCTTCCCGGCAAGGCGAATCTTCCTTGAACGAGACCCTGTCCACACCATTATCTTCTCCTTCCCCCCCGGCAAACTTGTGTGCGAGGGACTCTTCCTTTCCTTTGAGAAAAAGAAAAAAGAGAAAATAATGGTATAGAGCCTTATGGCTCGTTATTGCTTACCGGAGCAGGTGCTGCACAAAGTGTCAAATAACATATGCAAAAATAGAAAGCATGTAATTGACAAGATGTGCGAAGCACATTAGCTTTACTTATGCACGGGATCTGCGCCCGGCTTTGTACGAAGGATTACATGCAACAACGACAAGACTTGTACAAAAGGTGGTTGCCGGAACAGGTTCCGGCAACCGCGCCCTACGGGTAAAACTTACGAAGATGCTCAATGTTCCAGCAGTTGCTCACCGGAATGCCATCTTCGGTCTCAAGGCGGACAGCGCCAGGCCTTGTGACTCGTTTCACCCGATAAGGGCCTTCCCACTTCGGCGTCAACTTGTTGGAATTCTTGGAGGACTGAACACGCCGAAGAACAAGGTCGCCTTCCTCGAGACTTCTGGCACTAACTTTGCGGCTATGGTAGCGGCGCAAAGCTTGCTGGTATCGAGCAGCTCATATAGCAGCCTGAAGACGGTCTTCCTCAAGGAGCAGCGCGTCATCTTGCCGCAGCTGCTCTTGCTCGAGCTCATCATAAGCGAGCACTCGAGGTGACCCGTATACGAGTTCCGTGGGGAGAACTGCCTCCGCTCCATAGACTAGAGCGCAGGGTGTCTGTCCAGTGGCTCGATTTGGCGTCATCCTGATCGACCAAAGAACCACCGGCAGCTCCTCAATCCAGTTTCTTCCGCACTTGTGCAGCCTGTCGAAAGTTCTGGTCTTGAGCCCACGCAGCACTTCAGCATTTGCCCTCTCCGCTTGACCGTTGCTTCTCGGATGAGCAACAGAAGCGAAGCAGACCTTGGCGCCAAGATCTTGGATGTACTGCATGAAGGTGCGACTCGTGAATTGCGTGCCGTTGTCGGTGATGATCCTGTTAGGGATCCCGAACCGGCAAACAATTGACCTGAAGAACTTGACTGCTGACTGTGCTGTCACCTTCCTCACTGGTTCCACTTCCGGCCACTTTGTGAACTTGTCGATTGCAACATACAAGTACTCAAAGCCCCCGACAGCTCGGGGGAAGGGGCCGAGGATGTCGAGCCCCCAGACCGAAAATGGCCAGGATAAAGGGATCGTCTGGAGAGCTTGAGCTGGCTGGTGTATCTGCTTGGAATGAAACTGGCACGCTTCACACTTGGTTACTTGTGCAGTTGCATCCTGGAGGGCTGTCGGCCAAAAGAAACCTTGACGGAACGCCTTGCCGGCAAGTGCTCTTGCGCCAATGTGGTGACCACATATGCCTCCATGTATCTCTACCAACAGCTTCTGTCCATCTTCCCGGTGAACACACTTCAATTTCACACCGTTGAGTCTTCTTCTGTACAGTGTGTTGTCAACAAACTGGTACATACTAGACTGCCGGGCTACTCTTTCCGCTTCTTCTTGCTCTTCGGGAAGTTCTCCTGTCTGAAGGAAACGGACAATCTGCTGTGCCCATGCTGGAGCTTGCGGCTCGACAACAAGGACTAAAGGCACATCTGCTGCCGCGGGAACATCCGCTTCTACGGCGAGAATCTGTGGTTCAGCCGGAGCTTGATGTTCCCTGGCAAGCTTGCCGGGGCGAAGCTTGTCGGGAGCGTCTGCTTCAACGATACAAGCCCTAGGACTTGTCGGAGCAGACTGCTCCTCAGCACTCTTGGCGTTGATCTTGGGGACCTTCTTAGCGGTGGCTTCGGGGAGCTCTGCCGGAAAGTAGTCACCGGAAATCAACTTTCTCTTCTTGCTCTGTCCAGCCGATGGCGTCACGGATGGTTGAGCTAGCTTGAGCACAAAGACCCCTGGTTCCACAGGTAACTTTAGTGCAGCGCACTTTGACAGGACATCAGCAATGTCGTTCTAAGCCCTTGGAACATGTTCCATCTACAGGCTGTCAAAGTGCTCTTCTAGCTTTCTCAGTTCATCGACGTAAGCTTCCATCAATGGACTCTGATAATTCTTGTTGACTTGTTGGACGACAAGTTGCGAGTCACCCCTGACAATAAGCTTCTTGATCCCAAGTTCTGCCGCGATTCTGAGGCCGGCAAGCAAACCTTCATACTCTGCAGTATTGTTTGTTGCTTGCTCCTTGGGAAAGTGCATCTGGACTACGTACTTGAGGTGCTCTCCGGTGGGTGCGACAAGCAGCACGCCTGCACCGGCGCCTTGCAGCGAGAAGGCACCGTCAAAGTACATCAGCCACTCTTTGCCCGCTTCCTTGACTGGGATGCTCGTCTCTGGAATTTCTTCATCTGGTGTTGGCGTCCACTCTGCTATGAATTCCGCCAACGCTCTGCTCTGGATAGTTGTAGTACTGTCAAACTTGAGGCCGAAGCTTGACAGTTCTAGTGCCCACTCGACAATCCTGCCCGTCGCTTCTGGATTTTGCAGTATCCTTTTTAACGGGAAACGAGTGACAACTGTTATCTCATGTTCTTGGAAGTAATGGCGCAGCTTTCTCGAGGCCATGAGGAGGCCGAAAAGCAACTTCTGCACACCAGAGTACCTTGACCTAGCTCCCTGTAGAAGGGAACTGACAAAGTAAACTGGGCGCTGCACTATCTTCTTCTGCACCTCATCAAGCGTCTGCGCAGATCTATCCTTGTCGGGACCAGAGCTTGCCGGTGAAGCCCCCTGCTTGTCGCCGGATGCATCTGCCTTGGTTGCTGGCTCATCATCCGCCTCCCTCTCCGCTACTAACGCAGCACTAACCACTTGATTGGTTGCCGCTATGTACAGCAACAACTTCTCTTGTGGCTTAGGTGCGACAAGTAATGGAGTGGAGGACAGGTACTTCTTCAAGTCCTACAGCGCAGCCTCCGCTTCCGGAGTCCATTCCATTGGACCTGCCTTTTTCAAAATTTTGAAAAATGGCAAGGCGCGCTCAGCAGACCTAGAGATAAACCTGCTGAGAGCAGCTACGCAACCGGCAAGCCTTCGCACATCCTTGACGCGCTTTGGAGCTTTAATTTGCTCAATGGCTTTGATCTTGTCGGGGTTTGCTTCAATTCCTCGCTGCGACACGAAGAACCCGAGAAGCTTGCCGGAGGGGACTCCGAACACGCACTTCTCGGGGTTGAGCTTGAGGTTGATCTTGCGCAGATTTGCAAAGGTCTCATCTAAATCTTGGATCAGAGTAGCCTTGTCCTTGCTCTTGACCACTATATCATCCATGTAGGCTTCTACATTTCTGTGTATCTGCGGTTCAAAAGCGTGATGGACTACCCTGGCAAACGTTGAACCAGCATTCTTTAATCCGAAAGGCATCCGTACAAAACAGTACGTGCCACACGGGGTGATGAATGCGGTCTTCTCTTCATCCTCTTCTGCCATGAAGATCTGATGATATCCTGAGTATGCATCAAGAAATGAAAGCAAATCACATCCAGCTGTGGAGTCAACAATCTGGTCGATGCGCGGCAAGGGAAACGGATCCTTGGGACAGGCTTTATTGACATCGGTGAAGTCTATACAAAGCCTCCATTTCCCATTTGCTTTGCGCACGACTACAGGATTGGCTAGCCACGTAGGATGGAGCACTCCTCTGACCAGGCCTGCTGCTTCCAGTTTCTTGATTTCTTCTGCTATGAACTCTTGGCGCTCCACTGCTTGTTTCCTGACTTTCTGCTTGACGGGCCGCGCATGAGGACAGACGGCAAGGTGGTGCTCAATTACTTCCCTGGGAACACCGGGGATGTCAGACGGTTGCCATGCAAACACGTTGACATTCGCCCGCAGGAAAGCAACGAGCGCGCTTTCCTATTTAGGATCGAGCGTGGCACTGATGGTGAAGGTACCACCAGTGCCGTCCTCCTTGGCGG
Source organism: Triticum dicoccoides (assembly GCF_002162155.2). Taxonomy (NCBI): domain Eukaryota; kingdom Viridiplantae; phylum Streptophyta; class Magnoliopsida; order Poales; family Poaceae; genus Triticum; species Triticum dicoccoides. The sequence continues at coordinate 211,579,736 of NC_041393.1, read as the reverse complement.
ACACCTTCTTGGTCTCTGGTGGAGCTGCCATCGCCTTCTTACACTTGCCGGTGGAGCTCGATGGTGCGTCCTCGACGGTAGCGCAGCACTCCAAAGAGGTGCGCTTGCCGGAGTGGGCATCAGAGCTCTTGCCGGACTTGGTCTTCTTCGCCTCGGGAGCTTCAGCGGCAAGTGACCTGCGATCTGCTGCGGCTGCCGCCTCCCGGTAGATCTTGTCGGCGCAGATAAGAGCATCTTTCTTGTCGCTAGGGACAGAGATGACACTTATGGGGCCTGGCATCTTCAGTACATTGTAAGCATAGTGAGAGGCTGCCATGAACTTGGCGAGCGCTGGACGGCCAAGGATTCCATTGTAGGGCAATGGAAAGTCAGCAACATCAAACGTGACCCTCTCAGTTCTGAAGTTCAACTCGCTGCCAAATGTCACCGGCAGCGTGATCTTTCCCTTCGGCTTGCTCCTTCCTGGGTTGATTCCTTGGAATGTGCCGGACTCTTCGAGCTCACTGTCAGGGATCTGGAGCTTCTGGAGTACCGCGGAGGAGATCAGGTTCAAGCCGGCCCCGCCGTCAACTAGCATCTTTGTGACCTTGAGGTTGCGGATTGTTGGTGAGACCAACATCGGCAAGCACCCGACCGCAGTTATGCGATCAGGGTGGTCCTCAATATCAAAGATGATAGGCGTGCTGGACCACTTCAGAGGCCTGCGTGACTCAACGGGCGGTTCTACTGCATTGACTTCCCAGGCCCACCGCTTGAGCTATCGGTGTGAAGTATGCAGAGAGGCACCACAGTCAACGCACATGACCTCTGTGGCTTTCTGGAACTCCTGCTCATCGGCCTCATCATCCTCCATGTCTTCATATTCATCTTCATCATCCTTGTCGCGGCCGCGGGGAGGCCTGTCCCCTTGCCGTTGCTTGGCCTTGCCGCGGCGTCCTCCCCGGCCGGGACGTTTCTTGCCAGCTCCTCCAGCACCTTCCTGGGCCTTCTCCTTGTCGCGTCGCTCGTATTCAGCTTTCTGTAGCTCAACAAGCTGCTCAACCTTCTTGCAACTCTGGAGATCATGGCCCTTGGTGCGGTGGATCTTGCAGTACTGCTTGTCGTTGCCGCCCTGCTTGTCGGCGGCCGCGGCAACCTCCTTGCCGGAGCTACCAACTTTGGCTTCCTTGGCGCTGGCTCCGTTGCCGGACTGCTCAACGACTAGCACGTCTTTGCCTTTCTTCTTCTTGTTGTTGCGCCGCCGGTTTCTCTTTGCCGGGGCGGTCCCATCACTGTCAGATCCTGCCGCTTCTGCATCCTCTCCGGGGAGCCTCCTCCCCTCCTCAGCACGTGCACACTTGTCGGCCAGGGCATACAGCTCGCTGACGTCTCTGATCTTGCACATCGCCATCTCCTCCCTCATCCTGCGGTTCTGCACGTTCTGATGGAACGCGCCGATCACTGCGGCTAGGTGGACGTCTGGGATGTTGTGCTGCACGCGGCTGAATCTTTGAATGAACTTGCGCAGAGGCTCTCCTTCCTTCTGGGCGAGCAGATGAAGGTCACTCTCTTGGCCATGAGCCTTGTGGCCGCCTGTAAAGGCGCCGACAAACTGATGGCAGAGATCTGCCCAGGAAGATATGGAGCCGTCCGGCAAGTGCATGAGCCAGGATCTGACATTGGGTTTGAGTACCAGCGGGAAGTAGTTGGCCAGAATCTTGTCGTCCCGCCCCCCAGCAGCTTGCACCGTGATGGTGTAGATGCTGAGGAACTCCGATGGATACGTCTGGCCGTTGTACTTCTCCGGTACATCTGGCTTGAAGTTTTTGGTGCTGGGCCACTGGACTTGCCGCAGCTCACGAGTGAATGCAGGGCAACCTACCGCGTACGGCAAGTCGCCTGGTTCCCCTGGCGCATGCATGTCGACAGCGGGCCCAGCGCGCTGGTTAGATTGACGCCGCGCTTCCCTTCGGCGCTCGATGCGAGTTCAAGCGTCTTCTTGTTGTCGTTCATGGAGAACTTGGTGCTGATCGCGGCGAGTTCGTGGATCCGATGACGCAGTGGAGTCGCTGTCGACGTGGATCCGACGAGTTGGCGATCTTGGCCTTCGGGATGGAGAGTGCACGGTGGTTGCACCCCCTGGTTTCGTCGCCATCGGCTCGCGCCTGGCGACCTTGCCGCGGCAGCGACGCGCTCGGTTGCCGCGGAGTGTCACCGTTGGCAAAGCCGATGAGACTCTGGATGGTGGCCCTCCATTCGTCGATCTTGTCTGACGTCGGAGGGTAATCCAGGAGCAGTTGAGCTCGTCCCAGAGCTTCTGCTTGAGTGGTGGGTGGTAGTGGCGAACGGTGCGAGGAGCGAGATATGCTCGGACTTCTAACCATGTTAGAAGGAGCAGCATCCCATCCCGGCGACCGTGCCACGCTCGTACCAGCATGCTGGCGCGCATGCTGATCTTGAGCACCCTGAGATCCACCAGCTCGGTCTTGATCCAATGAACGTATGGTACGGCGAATACCATGACGCTGTTGGTCCCGCGCCTCCTGAGACGGGCGCGGTGCATGGACGGACATCGAGGTTTGCGGGGCCTTGTCTTTGGACCGGGCAGCACCGTGGGCTCCCTCGTCGATGTCCGTTCTTCCTCTGGCGTCCACCCCACCACCCGTTTGCTCCGGTGGTGGTGGGATCGACGTGGACAGAACTGCTGCCTCCGAAGCCTTCTTCTTCGGTGGCATGTCGATGACGAAAATAAGGATCTAGCTCGTGTGAACGCCGGATTAGGTTCACACAATCTTGACGCCCCCTACCTGGCACGCCTAAGATGTCGTGGAAAAACTGTCGATCCACGAACACCTATGGGACCGGAGCCTCTTTCGGTTCAGCGGGGGGCGGAGATCGCACGAAGAGCAGATCGAGGCGAGGCACACGAGCAGTTTTACCCAGCTTCGGAGCTCTCCGGAGAGATAATACTCCTACTGCTGCTTGTTTGTGTGTATTGAGTTCTTGCTCGGAGCCGAGCGTTAGCGTTCTCAGTCTCCAAATTTCCGAACCCCTTCTACGTTGCGCATGGGCCTCCTTTTATATGCTAAAGGGGTCACCGACAAGTGGCAACGTAGGCGAGGGTAAAAGTGGAAAAGGAAGCTGCGGTTGGTGCAACTACCTGAACAGTGCATCCTACCTAACCCTGATGGCAGGGGACAAGGGCACTAAATGCCCGTCTGTGTTGCCAAAACAGTGCAAAAAGGACCGCCAGGGGCGCCACCGTTCGCCACGATGGCAAATTCGCCAGCGTCGCTGGCCACCATGCACCCCTGGCTGCACAGCCTCTCGCCACGCGCCCCTGGAAAGAGCCACAGGGTGACACGTAGGTGGATGTGCTGGAGCGCGGGAACAGGTTGCTTGCCGCGGCAAGTGTCTTGCCGCTATTGTTGTCTTGTCGCGCCCGGGAGCTTGTCGCTCACCGGGCCTTGCCGGGACGCGTGGCGCGTCGCGACAAGTTCCTTGAAATGCGTTGGTTGGCCTTCCCGGCAAGCTCCTCTTGCCGGGGCCTTGTCTCTTTGACTTTAATATTTTTCTCTTGAATGGCCGGTCGGCCTACCCGGCAAGCTCCTCTTGCCGGGGTCTTTGAGTCCTTGAATGCCTCCAAGGGAACCCTGGAGGATCTTGGCGGTCACCCGGCAAGCCTTGCCGCGGGGTGCTGTAACTGCCCGTGCACAAGTTCGGGATACTAGGGTACCCCTGCTCTAGTACACCGACAACCGGCCTTCCTCCTCTTGCTGGGAGGTTGTCAGCCTGTTGTTGACTCCTTCTGTGTGCGTTGGAAGAGAACTCACTCGTCCCAGCTGCTAAATTTCTGGCATCTGAGTGCATCACAAAAAGTGGCAAAAAGAACATGGATAAAAAAAGAGGTGCGTGACATGGTTCTTTTGTTTGTGGTTATTATTCTGTAGAAAGTTCGATCTACCAAGTTATATTAGTTCATAGTATAAAAAGTAAACAATAGTCTGAATTTTCTCTAAGTTTGATCGACACATTTTATAGAAGGTCATTCTAGAATAACAGTAGTCCATTCTACTGGAGCTATATTTTATCATCTTTTGTTCTGAACCTTCCTCAAAGTTAGGTTCAAGTTTTGCTAATATTTTTTTGTGTCAGTTCAATATAAAAAGTGAAATCAGTAATAATTCAGTTATATATGTGTACACCGCAATAGCAGTTCGGTATAATAAATTACATCAGTTTGTTAAACAAAGATAGAAACACATTTTCTTGTTTAGCGCCTATACTAAAAAATAGTTCCTTAATTACCACTTGATGCTTAGCCTTTCCAATTGCAGTTCTCACATCAGGTGACGTGCCAAAAAGAGTCCAAGCCTCACAACTCAACATGGGGTCAGACCAGATGACCAACATCTCTCCTACTCAGTATGACAAGGATGTCAATGATAATGAGAACCTCCCTCACAGCAGAGCGGCGGAGTGCATCCTTGCCCTCTACATTTTAGAGCCCCATCAGTTCAGTGTGATCTCTCCGGTAAGTTCTTGTATTGCTATATCGAGTGTTCAGAAAGTGTAGAATGGATGATTTATCTCGCCTATGCGGCTCACAAATCATATGCTCTGTACAAAAAATAAGAAACAAACACTATGTGTAGGAGTTCATGATGTAATTAAGGATCTCGGCGTCACTCCACCGCAACCTCCTACGTCCCAAAAATAAGTGTCAACTTTGTACTAGCTCTAGTACAAATTTGTAGTAAGCTCAAGACACTTATTTTGGGACGGAGGGAGTATTTAACAGCAAGTCCATGAATTACTATATGAGAAGTACAAAAAATACTACTGGTGAGAGTTCATTTAAATCACGACGTCTGAATTGGGGTCAACCCCTGCCACCATGCTCCTACACGGCCGGACACCATGCCTCCTTTCCCGCAAGTGAGCACCCCCCCATCTCCTTTCCACACCCCGTGCCAAGAGTTAGTTTGCTCAGAAATTATTTGCATTGAACCTGTCCATTCTTGTACCTGTGAGAGTTGAATTTTTGTTTTAAAAGTTTACCATTAGAACAATTTGATGAACCGTGGGAGCTCAGTTAGCTGACAAAAAATCTTTTGCTTAGTACCTATATGATACCAGGAGGCACTGTTCTTGTAAGAGGTTCAAAGATTGTAGTGGTATAGTGGAGCAAGTCTAGCTTCTTTTTCAGTTCAGTTCAAGTTCTCAATTTCATTCAGTTCAAGCCTTATTGCAGTGTAAAGTTTGGATGGAGGCATTCGTGCAGCTACCGATGCGGTGATGGCAATTCTTGGCCTACCTGTGTTTGATCAAATGCCAAACAGAATTGCCTCATCGAGCTCTCTGTCATTTTTCATCTCTCATGTGAGTGAGTGTGGTCAGTGGCCAATAAAGCATTAAGATTTCAAAGTACACAAAGGAAAAAGGTTCAATTTTTAGACCTTTAAGAGTTCAAAGTACACAAGAACATAAGTCCACTATGCTTTGCGTCAGATATCTGATATTTGTGAGGGGAACTTCATTTTTTTCAGTTCAACTTTTGAATGTGTTTCAGTTTGTCTACTTTCCGGTCGTCATGTGTTAGCTAGGTCAGTACTAGTGTTCAGCAGTACGACAAGTAGAAGTACTGATCAGTACGACTTATACAATACTATTACTGATCAATAATATTCTTAATGTTAAAAGTAACATCCATATAGGAAAAATGCTTCTATTCTAACACACATTTTTTTGGAAAAAAGAGCACTAGTACTGATGAGTCGTACTGACAAGGATGTTGTCTACAATTCTGAAATTATTGTATGCCATGGATTTTGTGAATTGAAGAAATTCCTCTGTAATTCTCTCGATTCCAATAATTATTTTAGATTGCGATAGGCGTGCATTTGAATTTTGGTAAGCACATGTGCTCTACTGCCCATAACCTCTTTGTTGTTATGTTTCTGAGAATTGGACAATCTTTTTAGTTTTAATTTCACAATAACTAGTCCTAGCTAAGTGTATATTGATGCATCCAGAGGTACTTGCAAATCAGGATTTTAACTCCATTAATAATGATGCTGAAATTAGGATTGAGCATGAACACTAAAATGGCAGAGGATTCGCTATTGGCACTACAATTTATTTCCCTTAATCTTTTACTGAACTTTGAGTAAATATTTCTAGCTTTTCCTTAAAAAAGTTCATGCAAAATAACCGAGGCTTTGAAATATAGTATGATCTGAAAAATGGGAAGGTGCATGAAAAATATAAGTTCACCTTAAAAAAAGCTTAGTGGTTCCAAATGTGAAAGAAAATGAAAAAAGTTCATTGGCTTTTGCGTTGTGTGACTTTAGAGTTCAAAGTACATAAGAACATAGGTCCACTTTGCAAAAACAACAGTACACACATAAGAATATAAATCCTCCCAAAAAGTTCATTTACGAGCATCTTTTGCTCCTCCATGAGCGGGGCTCATCCTTGCGGCTATTGCTCATCCATGAGCAGGGTTACCGAGGATCCATTGGCGGTGGTCCGTCGATGGTGGCTCTAGACATTGTTTCCTTAACGGTGCTACAATTCTAAATTTATTATTGAGTCATACTAGTACTGATGAAATGGGAAGCAAGGTTGAATGGGAAGCAAGTGTCACATGGAACCTCAATATAAATGAGATGTAAGGTTCCAGCTCCAGCCTACCCAAAACAACCATGTCATCAGTTCAAAAGTCCTGGGGTGTACCTATAGAATTCTGAAGATGTGACTACGGAATTGTTTTCTTGTGCTACTAATCTACTATATCATTAGTTCAAAGTGTACTGAAGATACAACCCTAGGTGTGTTGTGGTGCATGCTTAATTGGTTACTGATGTGTGTAGGGTACGACCGGTGACAACGAGTAGGTGGCAAGTGTACCACATCAAGCAACGAGATAGAGGTATGAAGCAAATGTGCGTGGTGTGCTATCATTTCATAAGTTCAAGTGTTTATCCCCTATAAAGTTTAGAGAAAAAACATTATGTTGCTTATTGCTCAGTTCATGTGAAAGCACTAGAGGAGTTCAAAAAACCAGAACTCATGCGATTTCAATAAAAATATGGTGTTTCTTCCGTACCATCGGAATGAGAGGAAAACATTAATCCAATTTTTCCATACCATCGCTTTTATTGCTAAATGATTTAGACACTTGTTTTCTTGATGCCATCATGTATTTGCTTATGTACTTCAGCTCAACAAAAAGCTCCAGAAAAGTTCAGAGTTTGTTTTTAGAAAAGCTCCATGGTGTTTCTTCGGCTACAACATCCATGCATCCAAGTCGAGCTCTAACCGCAGTCCAAGTGGAACTGCGACCACCATCTTCTCCCAGCGCTACACCCATTGATCACCCACACAGTGAGAACACCATCTCATTTTTCTTTGAACATTTTCTTAGCTGCAAGTAATAGTTTAGAGTTTGCTTTTTCCCCATGTCTACACTTCATTATAGTTAACCATTGGTCCATTTCTCAGCTGCAAGTAAAGAATGATCTTGCACTTCATTATAATTCCCTCCTCCTCTGTTTCTCTTCCTCTCTAAATCTCCTTTCTGTCACTAATTTATTTTCTCTTTGAATGCAGCACGAGGGAGGCTGGAGCGACTGCAGACTGGTGACGAGAACCACTTCAGTTCTGTTGTTCGTGTATTGGAAGTACGTATCCTCTATCCAAGCAGGAGGTAGAGGTAATTTCTCCCCTGATGCAACCTATTTTGAAAGTATCCCGAGACCCATCATGTCCTATATACAGATTCATAGTATAACACATCAATGGAAGTTTTTTCTGAAAATTGAAATTGTTCTAGATGTACTAATAGATTAGTTGTTAAGTATTGGAGTGTTTCCTTATTGTTTTGGACAAATGGAAATCTACAAGACAAATGTACTGTTAGATTCAGAGCGAACCAGTACACCAAACAGAAAAAAGCAAAAGAACAAAACTCACTCCAGGCCACTCCACCAAATCCGAAGTGGGTCAATCCCCGACGCAATGCCCGCCACCACCCTCGGGCCAACCTTCCACCACTTCCACCGTCGCCCCACTCAACCTCCCGGCCACACGCCCGTCGCCGTGCTCCTCCTTGCTGTTCAAATTCTTGTTTTGGTTATGTCCAAAGAAACTCATAATTTTGATAAATGATGAATTGTGTTTTCTCATAGAAAAATGATGCTTTGTAGGTGGTATAGCAGTTCGCCATGTATATCTACCATCAGTCCGTAAAAGGACAAGTATGTACTGCTGCTAGAAATGATGCTCTGTAGAATTTCTTCTAATCTAGTTCAAATTTGGTCTACTTGAGTAATTCTATCAGTTCATGACAAGTATGAACGGATGCTAGAAATGTAGGTCATTTGTGAATCATGCTTTTTTCAGAGAGAAAAGGAGTTTGTAGTTACATCACATGGTGTACTGAGCAACATAAGGTGCTTGTGAGTTTCTTCAGTGTCTATTCTAGAAATGTAGTTACATCAAATAAGTAATGTTTTGTAGCGAGTTTCTTCAGTGTCTATTCTAATTCAAGTGCCTTGTTCTTCCTAAAACACAAGGTGCTTGTGTTAATGCCTATGGGAGAATAGCACGTACAGGGACTGTGTACTAGTGTTGAAAATAGGATAAAGTCCTAATATAATGATGTTCTCCCCTGCTTCCACCTCCATTCTCCGCCTCAGAACACCGCGCACTACCACCCTCCCTTATCCCCTGCAGCTCACCGTGTGCAAGTTCTTCAGTCCAAGTTCTCCGTCGAGCTCGTCTCTTGTTTCATTTTCCTTAACACTCGGTAAGGAAAATGATCGTTCAACTTGAAACATGTTTTGGACTGATTGTTCAAGTTCTTTCGTATAGAAGGTTCAGAAAGTTTTGTTCCTGAAAATGCACTTATTTGGAGTATGCCAATATATATGTATTTCTGAATTTCACTCTTGAGTAACAGTTCAACATGTATTACGCCATCAATTCATAATGGAAAGGCAGCAAAACAGTTCAATACTTGTGTGTTAAAAACGTAACAGTATAGAAAAACTTTCGTAGTGGTTCGATGGAATAAATCGCATCAGTTCTGACTTGGATCCGTTCTTGCCTATAATGCATTGAAAAATCAATTTTTTTGCCTTCGTTAAGGGTTGAGAAGCATGTATCTCATTTATAATATGCTTTGGCATTTGGTCGATGATATTTATTGCATCCTTCATCACTGATCTTGAGGAGGAGATTCATTTGTGCATTTCCATATTCGTTGTGTAAATCTGTTGATTTTTAATGTTTTAGGGATTTTGGGAGAGTGGAGACCTGGAAGAGCACTTTCAGGCATTATTGGCCATGACAATAAATGACCAAGAAGAGCACTGTCAATAGTCCAGGAAGACAACAACAACAACAACAACAACAACAACACGAACAACAACAACAACAACAACAACAACGACAACAACAACAACAACAACAACAACAACAACAACAACAACAACAACAACAACAACAACAACAACAACAACAACAACAACAACAACAACAACAACAACAACAACAACAACAACAACAACAACAACAACAACAACAACAACAACAACAACAACGAGAAAAATGCAATGATGCATCATGCTAACATTGATGAAAAGCTATGATTTTGTGCTCCTATTTGTTATTATGTCAATGAGAAACCAATACTTCCTTTCTTCAGGTTTCATGTTTTAATTGGTGAGGGATAAACAAATTTTCCTATTCAAGTGGAAGCTCCCAGTATATGATGGACGTGGGAGTTATTTTTACATTCACTGTTCGGTGCTTCTCTTTCTGTAATGTTTTATGTTTTCAAGTGCACGATGAAAATTTATGTTCCTAGTAGTTCATGTATTATTGCCTGAGGAGTTCATGTGTTACTGGCCAGTAAGTAAACCTATTAATCACTCTCTCAAGTGTGACGAAAAAAATGGGAAGTAAATTGATGAAAAAATATCATCGAGTTCAAAACACGCTGAGACACGTGACAGCCACCCCAGTTCGGGCATAGTAAGTACCTCAGTACGAGTTAAAAACGGTGTTCCGTTCGGAATAAAAGAAATGGCAGAAATTCAAATTGTAAAGTTCAAGCAAAAAAAGAAACACCATGAAAATCCTGCTTAGTAAGTACCTCAGTACAAGTCGTAAAAGGAGAGAAGTTCAGAACAACATTGTCAAACAAATGTTGAGTTAAAAAAACACATTTTATTTTTGAATAAAATATCATTCAGTTCGATGATACAAACCATACAAGTACAGGGGCGACGATACAGTAAACCGTTGAAAACTTACGAGAAAAATATTACCCAAAAAACAGAGCAAAGTCTAGTTAGTGAAAACACGCTTAGTACAAACCCATGCAACCATCAGTACAAGTACCCTTTTTTGGAACCATTCATAATTACTCTAAAAAAATAGTTCAGTACAAACGTACACATATATCAATACGACTACTCTGTTTTTCAGACGAGAAAACAACAAGATCCGTCATGCCGTATTCAAAATTACTCTTAAACGGTTGCGAAGTAGGGAAAATGTTCAACATGACTAAATTTCGCATTTTTGATAGCTATCCAACGGTATATTATTTGCCATATTTCGATAAACTTTTTTAAAAAATCACGTTCAAAATAAAATTTAGCCGTATTTGAATTAGTTTTTAAACCGTAAGGAATTAGAAAAACATTTCAATACAAAAAAGTTGCGCATTTTTTGTAGCTTCCCAATGCCGTAACATTTGCGTCAATCCGACAAACCGTTTGCAAAAAATCGCGAAAATATGTTTCACCCAGAATTTCACCATTTTTCAAATTACTTTTAAATCATATAGAATTAGATAAAACAATACATATATGGAAGATGTGTATTTTCACCAGCTTTCCAACACCATCTTATTTTCTGATCTTTGACAAACCGTTTGAAAATTGAGTCCAAAATACGATTCACGTTTTCGGTTTTGAAAAAAATGTTTTTTCAAAACTGCTCTTAAACCATAATGATTTTGCAAAAACGTTCAATATATACTTGAAATATGGTTGTCAAGAGCTTTCCAACGATATATTACACGCCCCATTCCGACAAAAAAATTACAAATTTTTTTTGAACTAAAGAAGACGATCTGTTAAACACAACTGAAAGCATTAGTTCAACCGCTTCGAAAACATCAGTACAACCACCTGAAACCGTCAGTTCAAAAAGGGTAACAGAATAATATTCTGTTACGACATGCAGCGATGCGGTTCATGCCAACAACAAATATGCACAACTTGATTCATACTGATATCTAGACTGGGCCATGTATTCTGCTGCTGTAGCACGACCCTCTTTTGTTGGATATTATGTACTGTTGTAAGTTTGAAGCACTCCTCTTGTTTGAAGGATAGATACCTTTCTGGGATCAAGTGCATCCTAACTCACCTGTGTAGGATGTACTGATAATGATGATGGAGACGTTGTGCAGAAGCCATATATATCCTTGATCCTAGAAAGGTATCTATCCTTCAAACCAGAGGAGTGCTTCAAACTAACAACAGTTGTCAGGACCCCGACTCAATGCCACATCGATCTAGCATGTAACACCTCATATCACTTTGCGACCTCACGCACGGTATTCCCACGGGTGTCGCCTTACCTTTTCCCAGGACCGTTTGCGCCTTTTGGCACACGTATATGATAGTGTCGCTAGCATCCATATGATAAGGAGCCCGGGCTGACATGGCTAGTCGTAAACCCAAAGTGGCACAAACTTATAGGGACAGGCTTCCATGACCCAGCATCGAACGTGTCGGTCATTAGCGAGTGAATCCAGGCTGTAGCACTGGGCTAGCAGGACTCCGGTGAACCGGGCTGTAGCGGGCTAACAGGACTCCGGTATTCATCGCGTGACATTTCCCCGAAGGGACAGACACAGGAACGAAGAAGGACACATGCCGGCCAGCCTAAGTGTTCCGGAGCAGTAGCAAGCTACCATGGCTCAGTGGAAACACTAGGAGACATTTCCCGGTAAGAGAGGCTACTAAGAATAAACAACTAGATAGTCAGATCCCACACATACCAAGCATTTCAATAACATACACACAATATGCTCGATATGTGCAAATACAACATGGCATCACAACATGACTCTACAACTCAAGTATTTAATCATTAGGCTCCGAGGAGCGAGATATTACAAACAGGGGTCTCATGACCCAACATTCAGAGCAAACAAGTCAAGCACGAGCGGAAGCTTAACATGTCTGAGTACAGACATCTACAAATGAAAAAGGTTGAGAAGCCTGACTATCTACCAGATCCTGCCGAGGGCACAAGATCATAGCTGAGTATCAAGCTAAACATCAAAGTCCACGCGGAACTACTAGTGAGACCGAAGTCTCTCTGCAAAAACATAAAATAGGCAAACGTGAGTACAAATGTACCCAGCAAGACTTACATCAGAACTATCTACATATGCTTCATTATCAACAAAGGGGATGGTGGGGTTTAACTGCAGCAAGCTAGCTTTGACTCGGTGGCTATCCTAAACTACGACTGCAAGTAACTCTTTTGAGGTGGCGCACACGAGTCCACATATTCACCATATCAATACACCACTATGGATCCGCTCCCGTCTCCCTACGAGAACGCCATCCATAACACTCACGCTTATCTTGCGCATTTTAAAGTATCCACTTTCACTTGTCTATGAACTGTACAGGCAACCCAGAAGTCCTTTTCCGCGGACATGGCTATTCGAATAGATGATGTTAACCCTACAGGGGTGTACTTCTTCACACACGCTCTCACCACTTACCGCCGTTTACACGACATGTACTCCTTCAAGCGGAAGCCCAACGTGGGTGTCGGCCACGGCCTACCTAAACACTCAAGTCTCTAGTCCAGGTTTATCGCCTATTCGGGTTCCATCCATGAGGAGATCCAGCCGGAGTTTCGCTCACATGCCCAAACGATGTGAACAGGGTTCCGTGACACCAAACGGGCGCCCGGTATACCCGGCCACGTGCCTACCGCATCACAGCCCACCCCTCCGGTCAGCGCTGCCCACGGCCTCCAGCATACTACAAACACCAGAAACTACTTGCAACTCCTGGACAGAGGACAAGGGTGATCAAGAAGCCGAGAGGGTCCATTGGTTTCGGGCCCAATGCGTGGTAGTAGCTGAATCATGGATCACAAACACAGAACTCAGTTCCTGAGGATGGCTGCAATGAGACAACCCACCATGTACTCCTACATGGCCTCTCACCGCTACCTTTACCAAATCGTGTTCACACGCTTAGCTCACACACTGTAGGACATGTTCACACACCTCTGATTCATCCCGGATGAATCAGACCTGACGCAACTCTAAGCAATAGCAGGCATGACAAACAAACATGAATGAGTAGGCACAACAGGGCTCAAACAATTCCTACTCATGCTAGTGGGTTTCATCTATTTACTGTGGAATGACATGTCATGCAAAGGATAAAGGGGTTCAGCTACCGCAGCAAGTAACAGTTGAATCGTTGTTGTCCTAATGCAATAAAAAAGAGCAGGAGCGAGAGAGTGGGATTGTATCGGAATGAACAAGGGGGTTTTGCTTGCCTGACACTTCTGAAGATAGCATTGAGTCTTCATTAGTGTCAACGATCACATCGTCGGTACAACGTCTATCGAGGGGGAACAACACCGGCAAACATAGAAGAAACACGATCAATGCAATGCACAATATGATGCATGCTATGACATGGCAATATGAATGTGTTTTGGGCTAATGCACCTAGCTATGATTTAAATGAAGTTGGTTTGAATACATGATTCAAATTCCAACTCCATATATGGTTATTTAAATGCCCTTTATTTGTTTTGTCCAAAACAGAGGATAGACATTGTTCAAACATGCATGAAAATGGTACAGATGGGTTCCTTGAATTTTTTTGATAATTTTTCATATATAATTTGTTTGATTTGGAGTCACGGTTGAATTACTATGATTTTTAGAAGTTTTAGCTATTTTCTGAAATAAATAAATCGTTTAGATTTATTTAAAATCCAGAAAAGGGTTTACTGCGTCAGCCTGACATCATCATGACGTCAGCAAGTCAACGAGGCACGGTCCGGGTCAAACCTGACACGTGGGTCCCGCGTGTCAGTGTAACTAGTTAAACTAAAATTACTTTAAACTAATCCAAAATAGTTAACAGGGCTGGGCCCCACCTGTCATTGACTCACGAGAGTCAACCAGGGCCCACCCGTGGTCAAGGTCAACGTCGGCTACACCGGCGTTTAGCCGCCGGCGAGCCCGACGCGGCGGCGAGAGTGGTTTTGGCCACTCCGACGACCAAATGGGCCGCGGAGGGCATCTAGGTGGAGCTGGGGGCGAGCCGAAGCTCTTGGTGGAGTTAATTGGGGTCGGGGTGGCCGGAATCGGCACCGGCGACGACCTAGGTGGCCGCCGGAGTTCGGCCGAGGTCGAACACGGCGCTGCGGTGCACTAGAGGGGAAACAGAAGGGCGCTGCGGGCTCCTGGGAGGGCGGCAAACTTGGTAACATGCTCGGGCGCAAGCTGGGGTGGCCCTGGCCATGGCGGCGCCATGGCCGGCGGCGAGGAGCAATCGGCTCTGGTGATTAGGGCGGCTAGAGGGTGCGTTCCGCAGCGAGAAGAGAGGGGAAAGACGGCAGGGCTCACGTAGATCACGAAGCGATGCTCGGGGTAGCCGGGGGCGTTCTGAGGATGATGAATCGTCGAGGGCGATTGCCAGCGACCAAAGCTTGAAGACGGGGTCGAGGCGGTCGTCTTGGGGCGTCCGACGCTCGGGGCTTGCTCTAGGAGGTGTAATGGATGGTGGCGGAGCTTCAAGGCGACACGGGGAGGCGAGGGGAGCACGGTAGGCGTGGCTATGGCGAGCGGCGGTGACGAGCTCCGCTCGGGAGAGAGCCAGGGCAGGGGAGAGGCCACGGGCGAGGGAGAGAGAGGTCAGGGGGGTGCGTGGCGCTCGGGGGAGGCGTCCAGAGCGTCGGGGAAGGAGAGCGGCAAGCAGGAGGTGGCTCGGCGCGTGCCGGCGTGCGGTGGCCACACGCCTCGCGTCCTTCTGGCGCAAGGTGGGAGACGGTGGCGGTTCGGTGGGCTGGGCCACTGGAATTGGGCCAGGTGGGCTGAGAGATGAGCGCCAGGTAGGGTTTCTCTCCTCTCTGCTTTTCCTATTTCTTTCTGTTTTCTAGTTTTTGCTATTTGTTTTGATTTAGTAATAATACCAAACCATTTCATAAAATCCTGGAAACAATTATGGGTGCTTTCTGAATTATTTCAGTGACCCTTAACAATTTCCAACATTTATTTGAACATTTAAATTATTTATAGTATTTAAATGCCCAAAGTCAAATACAATAGGATTTAATTCAAAAATCCAGAATGGCCTAGAAATATGTGCATCATTGTTGGCAGGGGTTTTCACCTTTAACAAAAATAATGAACTTTTCTAAAGGGCACTCTGGGTTCATTGAAAATATTTTTATTTTGATCCTAATTGCATTTTATTTAGTGCTAGGGTTTGTCATCCCCATTTCAAGTTTAAAAGAAATTTAGACATGATGCAGCAACCAAGCTAGCCCTATGCATAGCAAAGCCAGGGATGTGACAACTCACCCCCACTAAACAAGAATCTCGTCCCGAGATTCAAGCGTAGGGTAAGGTGAAGGGGGAACGCAAACTAGCACAATCTTCACGATCCAGGTTGCACTTCAACTGAACGTTGATTCGTTCACCATCATTGTCTCGAAGTCTTGCTCTGAGAACTCCAACTATCATGACAACGAGAGGAAGGAAAGACCCCAAAAGAATCGTTCTTCTCGAAGGTCGAACAACTCAGGATTAACTCACGGAATGAGACATAGCAACATCTCTTGAGCTAAGAGATGAAGCACACCTCTAGCGGAAAGGAGTGGAACAAATGACGGAGGTTTACCAGGTAGACTACAATTCCACACTTAACAGGGTGGTAAACGGTTGTCAGCGCAGCGAGGAGTTGAGTTGCCATGATACCACAACGAGGCACCTTAGGGATGGTGACTCGTAGATATATCCCCTTAAGTGGCAAAAGAATAACCTTTGATTCAGAGACCATTGAAACTCTTTAAACCAGCCTAAGGCAATTCTCGAGCGATCATTTGGAGGGGGTCGGTAGAATGTAATACTCGGACTTGGATGATGTGGATTACCTTGTTGAAGACAACGTAATGGATGAATTTGCTTACCACCGGAAATGGAAGAGACCCATGGTAGAATGGCACATTGCCGGTGCAAGCTGGGAACAAAATGCAAATGCTGGGAATGATTCTGGTAACTGGGGAAGAACCCAACAATAGAGAGTGAATTCACTGTTTGAAAGGTCATAGCATTGCCGAGGAAACTGAGAGCATCCCAGTTAGTGTCGATGATAACACCTAGCGCTTGTGCGTGCTCTCAAGAACTTGAGAATTTCCATATTCATCAGGTTTTACCAACATCCGTGTCAAGGATCCTGGCAACACAACTTGCTACCATGATGGATGATGATGGATGATGCAGAAGCAAAGGAGGATAACACTTTCTCAGATTTCACCTTAGCGAGGCCAAGGGGACGAAATCTGGATGATCGACCGAGAGACATTTAGCACTCCACTTCTAATGTTCTCCTTGATGTACTAGCGTATCCCATTCCTTGAAATGGTCTGGTATCTAGAACATCAAGTAAAGGTCGGACTTCGGGAGCACAAAAATCCATAAGGAGTAGCTTATTGGAGTAAAACCCTACGAAACCCTTATGGGGAGGTGGCCAACTTCTTCAATCAAGATACTACAATAATAGGTCTTCCGGCGGGGTGTGTTGGCCACGACATCCACTTTACCGGTTTCCGAGGGACCGATATTATAGTTCTTGGGAAATGTTCCAAACCATCATATCTGCCTGAGATTCAGATCTGGTTGGTGTCAGGATATTCCAGACTCATCGAGTCTAGGAAGAAAAACGAAAGTTTGCAACACAAATCAACGAGATGACGTTGCGAGATTCTCGGGGAATGAACTATGATAGCAAGCTCCAAAAACACGAGCCTGTTCTGCTACAACATGTGAACATGTTGTCCAAGACAAGCATGACCACAAAGTAGTCTTATAATAAAACACTACCGAGTTCAGGAGGGGGAACCATCAGCGGGGATATCGAAGTTTTGTAAAAATCCGTCTGGTACCTTCGGGACTAGCACTTAGAACTTATTAACCTTGAACAAATCTATCATTGGTTGGTGTGCTAGGGACACATATAGAATGGAGGTTGCAAGTCTCTGAACCACAGAATACTTCGCACGTATGCATGACTGATTTGGGATGATTCCAAAGGAAACAACATTGACTTTCTCGAGTCCACGGCGGCAACTTGCATCAAATGCACATGAACTAGAGGAAGTCACTTCTTACATACGAACATATGCTTCATGAGCTAGCATGAACAAATGCTTTCAAAAGTTTCCAACACTAGCTTAATGTTCAGCAAAACTATGGGGAAGACAAGGATGTTGTCGATGGGCTCAACAACAATTCATCCAGATTCCCATGGAGGTGGAATTCCATAACTATGTGAACAAGGTGATAGTATTGGTCAGACCCAAAGATGTAATGGTGTATGCTCGAGGGATCAACCACGAGTAAGACAACATTACGAACATCATTGGTTCTGATTTGATTTGAGGATAACCCATACTCAAATCAAAGTTTTGGCAAGACAATAGATCCAATAATTTACCACGAGGTTCACTCAAGGAAGATATCATCTACCTTCAACACATACACACACACACACACACACACACAAGATATCCCTTAAGATGAACTAAATCGGACAAGCTTCCATCTTCCAACTCTCCAAGTTGTTGTTCAGCTTAGCCAACTAGCTCAGGGGTACCCAACACAGACTCTTGGAGAGAGGGTGGTTTACAGGATAAACCAACTTGATCACGAGCTCAACATAACAGTCAGGTGACAACCTGGTGATACTTTCGAGAAGATATTCGGAAAATCACGAACCACCGATATGTTACTAAGCTCGAGAACAATCTTGCCTTTCAGGGCAAGACGATATGATCAAATGAGCGAGGGATTGAAAGAAAATCCTAACTCAATGACCGAAGGAGTGCACCGAAAATAGGGACTAGGTAGCACAATCAACCTTAGGGTGACGATTCGATAATCAACACGCTAAGAATGAGGTTATCGTCCATTTAACTACCAAGCAACGGAGTTGCTAGCAGTATTGATTTCACACATCACAATTCACTTGTCGGTATTCCAGTTGCAACAACACGGGAACCGAGAAATGAATAATGATGGACAGAAGTATCATTGTACTAAGAGTTCGTAGGATGGTGTGCAATTCCCATAACAATCCCGATATAAAAGATGGTAATACTCCAAGGTAGAACAGAACAAAAACTGGATTAGTATTTTGATCTGCGAAGTATGACTACTTTGGCCCAATCCTAGATATGGATGAGGTACTGGAGTTCATTTCTCCTAGTCATTCTGGAATAGAATGGCTTGACGGGACCACAAGAATAAAAGGCATCGATGAACGATTGCACACATACTCTTGACTATCAATTGATAGACGAGGGTCGGAAGACAACTAAAGCGGGACAACTCAAGGAACATATGGTTTTCTGAGTTGTGGATGCATAGATTAGTATGTTGAACCAAGTTCAACAAAAATTTTCCGGATAACCCATGCAGAAAAGTTGAACTAGCAGAGTCGCAATATAGAATAGAGAACCCATCGAGAGCACTCCTGTTATGATCTTTTGATCCAACAAACTACTGCCATAAGTGGTTCGTAGTATTTGGAAGAAGGAAAATACCACGGACCTCGAGGACTATCGCAAAGTTACTAATAACCTAAAGGAACTAGCAACACTATCAACATGAGGTAAGTAGAGTGAATCTCGGGTTCAAGAACCCAGGAATAGAATACCTACTACTAAGTAGCATCACGGGATGCTTTCGAGAATAAGGGCCAGAAGCATCACAGTGGGACGCAAATCATGGCTAGATTACTAGATGATCCCCTAGGACACCTAGGGTCATAATAAAAATTCCAACATATATGTCGAGGCAATAAATTACCTCAACGCACCGGTTAGTGTGCTTATTCTGACCATAAAGGACATTGGGAACGGAAAGAAAGGATTTGCAAATGCATCAGACTATTTAGAAACCTGGGATGACTCGGACGACATAATGGCTGTAAATGCTCAGAAAAGATTTGAGACATTCACAAAAATGGTGGCATAACCACTCGGAAGCACAACATCAAGGTTTCGAGATCAACAGTTAACGTACGGGAGTAGTAGAAACTGAACAGAGGCTTAAGTCCAACAATTCTATAGGTCTACGGATTAGTAACACGTGATCCTGATAGAAAGAAGAGAAAGCCTAGTTCCTTAACCCCGTAGAAAAGATAAGATGACTCAGATCAGAAGGGCATGAGGTAAAGGAGTAAAAAGAGTCTTACGTTCCATCCCACAATCAATTCCCCTACATATAGCTAAAGCATTTCTAGATTCAACTTCGACCAGTTTGGCTTGGTAATCCTACAGGCAGTCAAGCTCTGATACCAATGCTGTCAGGACCCCGACTCAATGCCACATCGATCTAGCATGTAACACCTCATATCACTTTGCGGCCTCACGCACGGTATTCCCACGGGTGTCTCCTTACCTTTTTCCGGGACCGTTTGCGCCTTTTGGCACACGTATATGATAGTGTCGCTAGCATCCATATGATAAGGAGCCCGGGCTGACATGGCTAGTCGTAAACCCAAAGTGGCACAAACTTACAGGGACAGGCATCCATGACCCAGCATCGAACGTGTCGGTCATCAGCGAGTGAATCCAGGCTGTAGCACTGGGCTAGCAGGACTCCGGTGAACCGGGCTGTAGCAGGCTAACAGGACTCCGGTATTCATCGCGTGACATTTCCCCGAAGGGACAGACACAGGAATGAAGAAGGACACATGCCGGCCAGCCTAAGTGTTCCATAGCAGTAGCAAGCTACCATGGCTCAGTGGAAACACTAGGAGACATTTCCCGGTAAGAGAGGCTACTAAGAATAAACAACTAGATAGTCAGATCCCACACATACCAAGCATTTCAATAACATACACACACAATATGCTCGATATGTGCAAATACAACATGGCATCACAACATGACTCTACAACTGAAGTATTTAATCATTAGGCTCCAAGGAGCGAGATATTACAAACAGGGGTCTCATGACCCAACATTCAGAGCAAACAAGTCAAGCACGAGCGGAAGCTTAACATGTCTGAGTACAGACATCTACAAATGAAAAAGGATGAGAAGCCTGACTATCTACCAGATCCTGCCGAGGGCACAAGATCGTAGCTGAGGTATCAAGCTAAACATCGAAGTCCACGCGGAACTACTAGTGAGACCGAAGTCTCTCTGCAAAAACATAAAATAGGCAAACGTGAGTACAAATGTACCCAGCAAGACTTACATCAGAACTATCTACATATGCTTCATTATCAACAAAGGGGATGGTGGGGTTTAACTGCAGCAAGCTAGCTTTGACTCGGTGGCTATCCTAAACTACGACTGCAAGTAACTCTTTTGAGGTGGCGCACACGAGTCCACATATTCACCATATCAATACACCACTATGGATCCGCTCCCGTCTCCCTACGAGAACGCCATCCATAGCACTCATGCTTATCTTGCGTATTTTAGAGTATCCACTTTCACTTGTCTATGAACTGATATAAGCAACCCAGAAGTCCTTTTCCGCGGACACGGCTATTCGAATAGATGATGTTAACCCTGCAGGGGTGTACTTCTTCACACACGCTCTCACCACTTACCGCCGTTTACACGACATGTACTCGACAACCTTCAAGCGGAAGCCCAACTTGGGTGTCGGCCACGGCCTGCCTAAACACTCAAGTCTCTAGTCCAGGTTTATCGCCTATTCGGGTTCCATCCATGAGGAGATCCGGCCGGGGTTTCGCTCACAGCCCCAAACGATGTGAACAGGGTTCCGTGACACCAAACGGGCGCCCGGTATACCCGGCCACGTGCCTACCGCATCACAGCCCACCCCTCCGGTCAGCGCTGCCCACGGCCTCCAGCATACTACAAACACCAGAAACTACTTGCAACTCCTGGACAGAGGACAAGGGTGATCAAGAAGCCGAGAGGGTCCATTGGTTTCGGGCCCAATGCGTGGTAGTAGCTGAATCATGGATCACAAACATAGAACTCAGTTCCTGAGGATGGCTGCAATGAGACAACCCACCATGTACTCCTACATGGCCTCTCACCGCTACCTTTACCAAATCGTGTTCACACGCTTAGCTCACACACCGTAGGACATGTTCACACACCTCTGATTCATCCCGGATGAATCAGACCTGACGCAACTCTAAGCAATAGCAGGCAGGACAAACAAACATGAATGAGTAGGCACAACAGGGCTCAAACAATTCCTACTCATGCTAGTGGGTTTCATCTATTTACTGTGGAATGACAGGTCATGCAAAGGATAAAGGGGTTCAGCTACCGCAGCAAGTAACAGTTGAATCGTTGTTGTCCTAATGCAGTAAAAGAGAGCAGGAGCGAGAGAGTGGGATTGTATCGGAATGAACAAGGGGGTTTTGCTTGCCTGGCACTTCTGAAGATAGCATTGAGTCTTCATCAGTGTCAACGATCACATCGTCGGTACAACGTCTATCGAGGGGGAACAACACCGGCAAACACAGAAGAAACACGATCAATGCAATGCACAATATGATGCATGCTATGACATGGCAATATGAATGTGTTTTGGGCTAATGCACCTAGCTATGATTTAAATGAAGTTGGTTTGAATACATGATTCAAATTCCAACTCCATATATGGTTATTTAAATGCCCTTTATTTGTTTTGTCCAAAACAGAGGACAAACATTGTTCAAACATGCATGAAAATGGTACAGATGGGTTCCTTGAATTTTTCTGATAATTTTTCATATATAATTTGTTTGATTTGGAGTCACGGTTGAATTACTATGATTTTTAGAAGTTTTAGCTATTTTCTGAAATAAATAAATCGTTTAGATTTATTTAAAATCCAGAAAAGGGTTTACTGCGTCAGCCTGACATCATCATGACGTCAGCAAGTCAACGAGGCACGGTCCGGGTCAAACCTGACACGTGGGTCCCGCGTGTCAGTGTAACTAGTTAAACTAAAATTACTTTAAACTAATCCTAAATAGTTAACAGGGCTGGGCCCCACCTGTCATTGACTCAGGAGAGTCAACCAGGGCCCACCCGTGGTCAAGGTCAACGTCGGCTACACCGGCGTTTAGCCGCCGGCGAGCCCGACGCGGCGGCGAGAGTGGTTTTGGCCACTCCGACGACCAAATGGGCCGCGGAGGGCATCTAGGTGGAGCTGGGGGCGAGCCGAAGCTCTTGGTGGAGTTAGCTGGGGTCGGGGTGGCCGGAATCGGCGCCGGCGACGACCTAGGTGGCCGCCGGAGTTCGCCCGAGGTCGAACACGGCATTGTGGTGCACTAGAGGGGAAACGGAAGGGCGCTGCGGGCTCCTGGGAGGACGGCGAACTTGGTAACATGCTCGGGCGCAAGCTGGGGTGGCCCTGGCCACGGCGGCGCCATGGCCGGCAGCGAGGAGCAATCGGCTCCGGTGATTAGGGCGGCTAGAGGGTGCGTTCCGCAGCGAGAAGAGAGGGGAAAGACGGCATGGCTCACGTAGATCACGAAGCGATGCTCGGGGTAGCCGGGGGCGTGCTGAGGATGACGAATCGTCGAGGGCCATCGCCGACGATCGAAGCTTGAAGACGGGGTCGAGGCGGTCGTCTTGGGGCGTCCGGCGCTCGGGGCTTGCTCTAGGAGGTGTAATGGATGGTGGCGGAGCTTTCAGGCGACACGGGGAGGCGAGGGGAGCACGGTAGGCGTGGCTATGGCGAGCGGCGGCGACGAGCTCCGCTCGGGAGAGAGCCAGGGAAGGGGAGAGGCCACGGGCGAGGGAGAGAGGTCAGGGGGGTGCGTGGCGCTCGGGGGAGGCATCCAGAGTGTCGGGGAAGGAGAGCGGCAAGCAAGAGGTGGCTCGGCGCGTGCCGGCGTGCGGTGGCCACACGCCTCGCGTCCTTCTGGCGCGAGGTGGGAGACGGTGGCGGTTCGGTGGGCTGGGCCGCTGGAATTGGGCCAGGTGGGCTGAGAGGTGAGCGCCAGGTAGGGTTTCTCTCCTCTCTGCTTTTCCTATTTCTTTCTGTTTTCTAGTTTTTTCTATTTGTTTTGATTTAGTAATAATACCAAACCATTTCATAAAATCCTGGAAACAATTATGGGTGCTTTCTGAATTATTTCAGTGACCCTTAACAATTTCCAACATTTATTTGAACATTTAAATTATTTATAGTATTTAAATGCCCAAAGTCAAATACAATAGGATTTAATTCAAAAATCCAGAATGGCCTAGAAATATGTGCATCATTGTTGGCAGGGGTTTTCACCTTTAACAAAAATAATGAACTTTTCTAAAGGGCACTCTGGGTTCATTGAAAATATTTTTATTTTGATCCTAATTGCATTTTATTTAGTGCTAGGGTTTGTCATCCCCATTTCAAGTTTAAAAGAAATTTAGACTTGATGCAGCAACCAAGCTAGCCCAAGTGCATAGCAAAGCCAGGGATGTGACAACAGTACATAATATCCAACAAAAGAGGGTCGTGCTACAGCAGCATAATACATGGCTCAGTCTAGATATCAGTACGAATCAAGTTATGGATATTTGTTGTTGGCATGAACCACATTGCTGCATGTCGGGTTTCCAAAAGCCATCCATCGCATGGAAGCTTGATGGCTTTCACACACTAAAGATTATCTGGCAACAAGCTGTGTCGATGAATCTCTGGATATGGTGTTTCATGAAACCCATGGTATGATGTGTAAACACAGTCCCCCTAGGCGAATGGAAGTTGCATAGCACGGTAATCAACGCTGGTGATATGATTGATGATTGGTTGGATGATCGGATAATTGAGCCCGACGAACATGGAGTGGTTGTCGAGGCTATAAACCCGCCTCCAGTTGAATACGCCTGGCCCAACGGAGCTGGGATCTTTCTCCAACACGAAGCAGCCATAGCCATCAATGTCACGAACGCCCCAGGCATTGTACTGCATGTGGTTTAATGTAATGGTTTGGTCAATTTGGTACGTGTGGTTTAATGCATGTGGTTTAATGTAATGAGTATGTGTGGGATTATTATAACAGTAACACATATCATAGACAGACAATTGCAATGTTGTGGTCATAATCATACCCCAAGTTAAAAAAAATAAGCCAATGGCTTTCATATTCTAGCAATATGTCATGGTTCAAACATCATGTAACAATGAGAGGAAAACAGTTATGACAGAGCCTACTCATATTCTGCCATAGCACTTACTACTATTATTCTCATATCAACTCTAAGCAATAACATGCGTTGTTATAAAAATCTTGGCAATGAGAGTAAGGTATAGCAATCATAATGTTATGCTCATAATATCTATTCTAACAATCATTAGATGCCAATTGTTCTTATATCAACTCTAACAATAACATGTGTGGTCATAAAATCAAGGAAATGAGAGGAACATATAGCAATGATGTGGTTATAGACATACTATCTATTCTAAATTTGTAACAATAAACAGGCAGTCGTATTCATAAGGTAAAGATGAGATGATATAGAACAATTACACGATGATAGATTCCACCAGTATAGGTAGCCAATCTGTGCGTCGACCGCGTAAACGATGCCATCGTGCACCATAGCATCAGACAGAAATGTTGCCTCAACAGGATTAATGATGAGCCATAACCATGTATGGCGACCGGATTCTAGATAGACTAATCCCATGTTGAACAAGGAAATGAGCTTGTAATCCATGTAGACTTCTGATGGTGTGGGCACTTTGCAGATTACAACTTTCAGCATACATAGGTCGAGCCAAAAGCTTGACGCGTCTCGTGCGTAGTAGGCAGGAGCGTCCGGCGGACCGCAAGGCTCGATGGCGGCGGTTTCCAACGATGGAAGGGTGATCTCTCGATGGGTGTAGATATCCACGAGACGCCACAGACTACCGGATTGGTGGATGAGGACGATCCAGTTGGCCTTCATGCCTGCCTAGTAGTGGCCACACATGAAGGACAGGTGGGCGGGTAGTGGTAGCATGTCGAGGGGCACCACGGTAACCTCCGTAGGATCGTCAAGTCGGTGTCTGGGCCACCTGCGAGGATCGGGCATCAGCAAGTAGGGTGTCTTGAAAAGAGCCGGTCGGTTGCAGATGAGTAGACGGTACAAAGACACCGAGCATGCGGCCAGATGGACGGTGTTGAGTAGGTCCATACGATTACAGATCTGCTCCAAGAGAACATCGGGGAGGGAATTCCAATCACGGCTCTACGTGTCAGTCAGTTCTGCCATTGGGGTTTTCGGTGCCTGCGAGCCAGCGGGGAAGTGGATTCGGGCGGTAGAGCGAAGAAGCTTCTCCTCTTGTGGCCGAGCAGTGAGTGGGGGGATATGGTACGCGCGAGCTACCAAGGAAGATGGCGCGGGAGGGTGAGCAGTGAGCGGGGGAAATGGTGTGCGGCCGACAATGGGGAAGAGAGGAGGAAGAAGAGTGGAAGACGGGGAAGAAAGTGCATTAATCTCAATTCTACTAGTACTACTACTAGGATATACCGTCGTTCGGAGTGTAAATAGTTACACCGATGACACGTGGGTCTACCACAAGAGGGCCCATATGTTAGTTAATGGAGGATAGAGGTGCGTAAGCGTATTTGCGAAAGCATGCTCTACTCGCAAACATGATGGCAGTACTGGGTAAGGCTGATTTAGTAACACCAACACGCTGGTTTAGCTTATTAATTAAGTGTCCCATCTGCTGCAGCATGTATTGTCACTTCACTGCGGAGACTAGTTGAATAGTTCTCTCTGACTGAGATGGGGAATAATGGATCGCGAAGACTTCCTTTCTACAGTATCCCTATGCCTCTACGCTCACTTCACTCATTTTGCTGCGTACGTTGTCACTTGTTGAAATCTCTAGAAAGACAAATACTCCGTATTTGGGAACATAGGGAGGCTTTTACTCTGTATTTGGGAACAAAGGGAGTATCACCATATGGAGGGAACAGAGGAAGCTTGAAATATGAACATGCCAATGGGAGGGAGTAAGCCCCATGCATGCATGCATGCATGCATGCATGCAACATGCAACACTCACACATACACATGGGCGCACGCAACACTCACGCACCCATGCGGCACATAGCACACGACGCAACACGCACACTCACGCTCAAGTGCTCAACCTACTCCCTACGTCCGTGAAAGACTGTACATTTAGAGATTTACACATTGACCAGGGCATAATTAACGCCCAAAAGTAACAGACTTATGTGTGCATGCGACCATTGAGTGAAGAAGATTAAATGAAGGTCATTGCATGCTGTAATTAAGGATAGACATGTAGCCTATACCTAGAGCACAAGTTGGTGCATTAGTCAATCAATATCGATTTAGATTAAAGGCTAAATGCATTGGAAGTGTAGATGTAATACACTCTTTGTTTTTTAGCCGATGTACACTCTTTGTTGGAAGACCGAGGGAGTACACGTACATGCACTCATGTACCGAGGGCGAGGGTGGTTCGCGACAAGGGTTGGACTCCTATCGTGCCTGTGTAAAGTTTTGTTTAACTGATTTCTTTGCTCTGCCAACTGATGGTGGGACCCAGAAACTAGGTGACAATTTAACCAGTCAACAAAGTGCAACGTCGACTATGTGGCCGGTTAGTAGGGTGCAATACGGTGCTCTATGATGAGCTACTGATCGTATAATCACCGCAAAACTATATATAGTGACCGTAAAGAGTGTATTGTTACATACGTTGACCGCCAGTGCATTTTTCTCGTTTCAAATTAAGCCATATTAACCGAAAAGGACGCAGTATGGACTAGTACTAGTACTGCTTTGATGTGTCCCGTCAACTCGTCGAATGAGGAGAAGCTTGCTTACTATGCCTCTCCCTCGCCCATGCGCACGGTGGCTCGCAGGACGAGGAGAGGGTTTTGACTACAGCGTTGTCTCCCTCTCCCTCTCCCCCGCCCTCGCCCTCGCGGTGGACGTGCAGCAGTTCAATCGGTGTCAGATTACCAGAAGCATATTGTACTGTAGTATGATCATTGTTGGACCTTCCGAATAGGCGAAGAGCCAAGTGCAAGGTTCACACAAGTACGAACTGTTGAACCTCCCGAAGAGGCAAAGAGCCAAGCGCAAGGTTTTATAGGAGTTGTCGTCCTAGTAGGAGTGTACTACAACTATAGCGAAAGATGCTACTGTATGATGCCGCCATGTCACCTATATCCAAAGTTGTGCCACCTTTTTTTCTCAAAGAGCGTGTTGGAGCCCATGCAACAACCACACAAGTTGCACGAACACATAGCACCTTTACTAGTAATAAATTCTAAAGGGCAAATGCCAGTATGCCACACAAGTTCATCTCCAATTCATGTGATAAATTTGTGCATGACTAGTCTACATATATTCACAGTGCTACCATTCACAATTTACCATACTCCACTTACACGTTATAGATGGTCTACATGTCCTCCTCCAGGTTCCAGTCCTAGGTGTTCTTCATGGATAGCACGATCCATAGCGGTGGGCAACGGGAATCATTGTCGCGGATTTCTAGTCTGGCTCCACACGATGGCGACTCATCCAAGCTGAAGCGGCATAAATCAGGGATAGCATGTCCCAGCATGTCGTTCATCCGGCGGTGTGCACTGAAGACACAACCATGCTTCATGAACGGCAGGCTTCCATGACGTGCACGGAAGGTGGCATCCGCTTCACATGGGGTAGTTGTCCCCAATGAAAAGCGAGTACTCTCCAAGAGTGCTCCTCGGCACCCACGTAGCATCACGGGGGTCGAACTCGGCGCCGTTCATCTGGTACACGCGGCATCTCAGATCTGGACACATGGTGACGTACATAGTCAAGGTCCATGCATAATAATGTTGTGCTCAAATATGGCGGTCAGTAATACTATGCAGCAAATAGTACTACTCCGGTATAGAGGAAGTAAAATAACCGGCTTATTATATATATAGCCACTCTTGGCTACATGGATGAGGTAGTAAGACATGGAAAAACAAAAATGGTGGCAGTTAGTGGGTTCAAGTCTTCAAGGGCCTAGCTAGCTATACGCGTCCTCCAAGGTAAAAAGTTCTCCTACTAGTACTAGTAAGTAGTACAACAATGAAAGAGAAGGCGAGAGGGTTAAAAAATGGAATACCTGGGTAGATGGTGATGTTGGGGAACGTAGCAGAAATTCAAAATTTTCCTACGAGTCACCAAGATCTATCTATGGAGAGACTAGCAATGAGAGAGAGGAGAGTGCATCTACATACCCTTGTAGGTCGCTAAGCGGAAGTGTTCAAGAGAACGAGGTTGAGGGAGTCATACTCGTCGTGCTCCAAATCACCGAAGATCCTAGTGCCGAACGGACGGCACCTCCGCGTTCAACACACGTGCAGCCCGATGACGTCTCCCGTTCCTTGATCCAGCAAGGAGAGAGGGAGAGGTTGGGGAAGACTCCATCCAGCAGCGGCACAATGGCATGGTGGTGATGGAGGAGCGTGGCACTCCAGCAGGGCTTCGCCAAGCACCGCAAGAGACGAGGAGGGAGAGAGGTAGGGCTGCGCCTTGGAGAGAATAACTCATGTGTTGGGCAGCCCCTAGACCTCAACTATATATAGGGGGAAGGGAGGGGGCTGTGCCCCCTCTAGTGTTCCCACCCCAAGGGGTGCGGCAGCCCCTAGATCCCATCTAGGGTGGCGGCCAAAGGGGGAGAGGGGGAGGCGCACCTGGGGTGGGCCTTAGGGCCCATCTGCCCTAGGGTTTGCCCCCCTTCTTCTCTTGAGGCGCCTTGGGCCTTGGTGGGGGGTGCACAAGCCCACTTGGGGCTGGTCCCCTCCCACACTTGGCCTACGCAGCCCTCTAGGGCCGTTGGCCCCACCTGGTGGACCCCCGGGACCCTCCCGGTGGTCCCGGTACGTTACCGATAGCACCCGAAACTTTTCCGATGACCAAAACAGGACTTCCTATATATAAATCTTTACCTCCGGACCATTCCGAAACTCCTCGTGACGTCCGAGATCTCATCCGGGACTCCGAACAACATTCGGTAACCACGTATATCTATTCCCTATAACCCTAGCATCATCGAACCTTAAGTGTGTAGACCCTACGAGTTCGGGAACTATGCAGACATGACCGAGACAACTCTCCGGCCAATAACCAACAGCGGGATCTGGATAAGCATGTTGGCTCCCACATGTTCCACAATGATCTCATCGGATGAACCACGATGTCAAGGATTCAATCAATCCCGTATACAATTCCCTTTGTCTACCGGTATAGTACTTGCCCGAGATTTGATCGTCGGTATCCTGATACCTTGTTCAATCTCGTTACCGGCAAGTCCCTTTACTCGTTTCGTAACACATCATCCCGCGATCAACTCCTTGATCACATTGTGCACATTATGATGATGTCCTACCGAGTGGGCCCAGAGACACCTCTCCCTCACACGGAGTGACAAATCCCAGTCTCGATTCGTGCCAACCCAACATACACTTTTAGAGATACCCATAGTGCACCTTTATAGCCACCCAGTTACGTTGAGATGTTTGGTACACCCAAAGCATTCCTACGGTATCCGGGAGTTGCACAATCTCATGGTCTAAGGAAAAGATACTTGACATTTAGAAAAGCTTTAGCATACGAACTACACGATCTTGTGCTAGGCTTAGGATTGGGTCTTGTCCATCACATCATTCTCCTAATGATGTGATCCCGTTATCAATGACATCCAATGTCCATGGTCAGGAAATCATGACCATCTGTTGATCAATGAGCTAGTCAACTAGAGGCTCAGTAGGGACATGTTGTGGTCTATGTACTCACACATGTATTGCGGTTTCGGGTCAATACAATTATAGCATGAATAATAGACAATTATCATGAACAAGTAAATACAATAATAAACATTTTATTATTGC
The DNA here is from genome assembly GCF_002162155.2 of Triticum dicoccoides. NCBI lineage: Eukaryota > Viridiplantae > Streptophyta > Magnoliopsida > Poales > Poaceae > Triticum > Triticum dicoccoides. Next base: position 211,549,578 of record NC_041393.1, on the reverse strand, counting down.
CTCTAGGGCATATTTCCAACAGTCTCCCACTTGCACTAGAGTCAATAATCTAGTTCACATCACTATGTGATTTTAATGAATCAACACCCATGGGGTTTGATCATATCTTGCTTGTGAGAGAGGTTATTAGTCAACGGATCTGAACCTTTCAGATCCGTGTGTGCTTTGCAAATATCTATGTCATCTCCTAGATGCAGCTTCCATGCTCTATTTGGAGCTATTCCAAATAGTTGTTCTACTATACGAATCCGGTTTACTACTCAGAATAATCCGGATTAGTGTCAAAGTTTGCATCGGCGTAACCCTTTACGACGAACTCTTTTACCACCTTCATAATCGAGATGAATTCCTTAGTCCACTAGTTACTAAGGATAAGTCTGACCGCTGTCCTGTGATCCATTCCTGGATCACTCTTGTACCCCTTGACTGACTCATGGCAAGGCACACTTCCGGTGCGGTACACAGCATATCATACTATAGAGTCTACGTCTGAAGCATAGGGGACGACCTTCGTCCTTTCTCTCTCTTCCGCCGTGGTCATGTCTTGAGTCTTACTCAATACTCACACCATATAACACAACCAAGAACTCCTTCTTTGCTGATCTATTTTGAACTCCTTCAAAATCCTATCACGGTATGTATTCAGTTGAAAGTATTATTAAGCGTTTTGATCTATCCTTATAGATCTTGATGTTCAATGTTCAAGTAGCTCAATCCAAGTTTTCCATTGAAAAACACTTTTCAAATAACCCTATATGCTTTCCAAAAATTCTACATCATTTCCGATCAACAATATGTCAACAACATATACTCATCAGAAATGCTATAGTGCTCCCACTCACTTCTTTGGCAATACGAGTTTCTCATAAACTTTGTATAAACCCAAAATCTTTGATCATCTCATCAAAGCGTATATTCCAACTCCGAGATGCTTACTCCAGTCCTTAGAAGGACTGCTGGAGCTTTGCACACTTGTTAGCATCTTTCAGGATTGACAAAACCTTCTGGTTGTATCACATACAACCTTTCCTCAAGAATATCATCGAGGAAACAATGTTTTGACATCCTATCTACAAGATTTCATAAATCATGCAGTAATTGCTAATATAATTCCAACAGACTCTTAGCATCGCTACGAGTGAGAAAGTCTCATCATAGTCAACTCCTTGAACTTGTCGGAAAACATCTTAACGACAAGTCGAGCTTTCTTAATGGTGATACTTACCATCATTGTCCGTCTTCCTTTTAAAATCCATCTATACCCAACAGCCTTACGACCATCAAGTAGTTCTTCCAAAGTCTATACTTTGTTTTCATACATGGATCCTCTCTCGGATTTTATGGCCTCGAGCCATTTGTCGGAATCCAAGCCCACCATCGATTCTCCACAGCTCGTAGGTTCATTGTTGTCTAGCAACACGACCTCCAAGACAGGATTACCGTACCATTCTGAAGTAGTACGCATCCTTGTCAACCTACGAGGTTTGGTAGTGACTTGATCCAAAGTTTCATGATCACTATCATCAACTTCCACTTCAATTGGTGTAGGTGCCACAGGAATAACTTCATGTGCCCTGCTACACACTGGTTGAAGTGATGGTTCAATAACCTTATCAAGTCTCCACCATCCTCCCACTCAATTCTTTCGAGAGAAACTTTTCCTCGAGAAAGGACCCGTTTCTAGAAACAATCACTTTTGCTTCCGGATCTGAATTAGGAGGTATACCCAACTGTTTTGGGTGTCCTATGAAGATGTAATTATCCGCTTTGGGTTCGAGCTTATCAGGATGAAAACTTTTCACATAAGCATCGCAGCCCCAAACTTTCAAGAAACGACAGTTTAGGTTTCTCTAAACCATAGTTCATACGATGTCATCTCAATGGAATTACGTAGTGCCCTATTTAAAGTGAATGTGGTTGTCTCTAATGCTTGACCCATAAACGATAGTGGTAATTCAATAAGAGACATCATGGCATGCACCATATCCAATAGGGTGCAGTTATGATGTTCGGACACACCATCACACTATGGTGTTCCAGGCGGTGTTAGTTGTGAAACAATTTCCACAATGCCTTAATTGTGTACCAAACTCGCAACTCAGATATTCATCCCTATGATCATATCATAGACATTTTATCCTCTTGTCACGAAGATCTTCAACTTCACTCTGAAATTACTTGAACCTTTCAATAATTCAGACTTGCGTTTCATCAAGTAAATATCCTCAGTATCTACTCAAATCATCTGTGAAGTAAGAACACAACAATATCCACTGCATGCCTCAGCACTCATTGGACAACACACATCAAAATGTATAACTTCCAACAAGTTGCTCTCTTGTTCCATCTTACTGAAAAACGAGGCTCTTCAGTCATCTTGCCCATGTGGTATGATCTGCATGTCTCAAGTGATTTAGAATCAAGTGAGTCCAAACGATCCATCTGCATGGAGTTTCTTCATGCGCACATACCAACAGACATGGTTCGCATGTCTCAAACTTATCAAAAACGAGTGAGTCCAAAGATCCATCAACATGGAGCTTCTTCATGCGTTTTATACCAATATGACTCAAATGGCAGTGCCACAAGTATGTCGTACTATCATCACTATCTTATATCTTTTGGCATGTACATGTGTATCACTACGATCGAGATTCAATAAACCATTCTTTTAGGTGCAAGACCATTGAAGGTATTATTTAAATAAATAGAGTAACCATTATTCTCCTTAAATGAATAACCGTATTGCGATAGACATAATCCAATCATGTCTATGCTCAACGCAAACACCAAATAACAATTATTTAGGTTCAACACTGACCCCGATGGTAGAGGGAGCGTGCGATGTTTGATCACATCAACCTTGGAAAAAAACTTCCAACACACATCGTTATCTCACCTTTAGCTAGTCTCCGTTTATTCCGTAGCCTTTTATTTCGAGTTACTAACACTTAGCAACCGAACCGGTATCTATTACCATGGTGCTACTAGGAGTACTAGTAGAGTAAACATTAATATGATGTATATCCAATATACTTCCGTCGACCTTGCCTGCCTTCTTATCTACCAAGTATCTAGGGTGGTTCTGCTTTAGTGTCCGTTCCTCTCATTACAGAAGCACTTAGTCTCGGGTTTGGGTTCAACCCTGGGTTTCTTCACTGGAGCAGCAACTGATTTGCCATTTCATGAAGTACCCCTTCTTGCCCTTGCCCTTCTTGAAACTAGTGGTTTCACTAACCATCAACAATTGATGCTCCTTCTTGATTTCTACTTTCGCAGTGTCAAACATCGCAAATATTTCAAGGATCATCATATCTATCCCTGATATGTTATAGTTCATCACGAAGCTCTAGTAGCTTGGTGGCAATGTCTTTGGAGAAACATCACTATCTCATCTGGAAGATTAACTCCCACTCGATTCAAGTGATTGTTGTACCCAGACAATCTGAGTACAAGCTCAACGATTGAGCTTTTCTCCCTTAGTTTGTAGGCTAAGAAGCTCGTCGGAGGTCTTATACCTCTTGACGCGGGCACGAGCCTGAAATCCCAATTTCAGCCCTTGGAACATCTCATATATTCCACGACGTTTCTAAAATGTCTTTAGCGCCTTAATTCTAAACCGTTTAACATTACTGAACTATCACGTAGTCATCAAAACGTGTATGTCAGATGTTCCCAACATCCACAAACGATGTTCGAGGTTCAGCACACCGAGCGGTGCATTAAGGACATAAGCCTTCTATGCAGCAATGAGGACAATCCTCAGTTTACGGACCCAGTCCGCATAATTGCTACTATCAACTTTCAACTAAATTTTCTCTAGGAACATATCTAAAACAGTAGAACTAAAACGCGAGCTACGACATAATTTGCAAAGACCTTTTGACTATGTTCAGAATAATTAAGTTCATCTAATGAACTCCCACTCAGATAGACATCCCTCTAGTCATCTAAGTGATACATGATCCGAGTCAACTAGGCCGTGTCCGATCATCACGTGAGACGGACTAGTCATCATCGGTGAACATCTTCATGTTGATCGTGTCCACTATACGACTCATGTTCGACCTTTCAGTCTCTTGTGTTCCGAGGCCATGTCTGTACATGCTAGGCTCATCAAGTCAACCTAAGTGTTTCGCGTGTGTAAATCTGGCTTACACCCGTTGTATGTGAACGTTAGAATCTATCACACCCGATCATCACGTGGTGCTTCGAAACAACGAACTTTCACAACGGTGCACATTTAGGGGGAACACTTTCTTGAAATTATTATGAGGGATCATCTTATTTACTACCGTCGTTCTAAGCAAATAAGATGCATAAACATGATAAACATCACATGCAATCAAATAGTGACATGATATGGCCAATATCATTTTGCTCCTTTTGATCTACATCTTCGGGGCTCCATGATCATCATCGTCACCGGCATGACACCATGATCTCTATCATCGTGTCTCCATGAAGTTGTCTCGCCAACTTATTACTTCTACTACTATGGATAACGGTTTAGCAAAGAAGTAAAGTAATTACATGGCGTTATTCAGTGACACGCACGTCATACAATAAATTAAGACAACTCCTATGGCTCTTGCCGGTTGTCATACTCATCGACATGCAAGTAGTGATTCCTATTACAAGAACATGATCAATCTCATACATCACATATCATTCATCACATTCTTTTTGGCCATATCACATCACATAGCATACCCTGCAAAAACAAGTTAGACGTCCTCTAATTGTTGTTTGCATGTTTTTACGTGGCTGCTATGGGTTTCTAGCAAGAACGTTTCTTACCTACGCAAAAGCCACAACGTGATATGCCAATTGCTATTTACCCTTCATAAAGACCCTTTTCATCGAATCCGATATGACTAAAGTGGGAGAGACCAGCACTCGCTAGCCACCTTATGCAACAAGTGCATGTCAGTCGGTGGAACTTGTCTCACGTAAGTGTACGTGTAAGGTCGGTCCGGGCCGCTTCATCCCACAATACCGTCGAAACAAGATAGGACTAGTAACGGTAAGCATATTGAACAAAATCAACACCCACAACAACTTGTGTTCTACTCGTGCATAGAATCTACGCAATAGACCTAGCTCATGATGCTACTATTGGGGAACATAGCAGAAATTCAAAATTTTCCTATGAGTCACCAAGATCTATCTATGGAGAGACTGGCAATGATAGAGAGTAAAGTGCATCTACATACCCTTGTAGATCGCTAAGCGGAAGCATTCAAGAGAACGGGGTTGAGGGAGTCGTAGTCGTCGTGATCCAAATCACCGAAGATCCTAGTGCCGAACGCACGGCATCTCCGCGTTCAACACACGTGCAGCCCGATGACGTCTCCCGTGTCTTGATCCAGCAAGGAGACAGGGAGAGGTTGGGGAAGACTCCATCCAGCAGCAACACAACGGCATGGTGGTGATGGAGGAGCGCGGCACTCCAGCAGGGCTTCGCTAAGCACCGCAAGAGACGAGGAGGGAGAGAGGTAGGGCTGCGCCTTGGAGAGAATAACTCATGTGTTGGGCAGCCCCTAGACCTCAACTATATATAGGGGGGAGGGAGGGGCTGCGCCCCCTCTAGGGTTCCCACCCCAAGGGGTGCGGCAGCCCCTAGATCCCATCTAGGGTGCCGGCCAAAGGAGGAGAGGGGGAGGCGCACCTGGGGTGGGCCTTAGGGCCCATCTGCCCTAGGGTTTGCTCCCCTTCTTCTCTTG
>NC_041393.1:211538500-211543514 GCF_002162155.2 Triticum dicoccoides | reverse complement strand
TGGTCCCCTCCCACACTTGGCCTACGCAGCCCTTTGGGGCCGTTGGCCCCACCTGGTGGACCCCCGGGACCCTCCCGGTGGTCCCGGTATGTTACTGATAGCACTCGAAACTATTCCGGTGACCAAAACAGGACTTCCCATATATAAATCTTTACCTCCGGACCATTCTCGTGACGTCCGGGATCTCATCCGGGACTCCGAACAACATTCGGTAACCACATATATCTATTCCCTATAACCCTAGTGTCACCGAACCTTAAGTGTGTAGAGCCTATGGGTTCGGGAACCATGCAGACATGACCGAGACAACTCTCCGGCCAATAACCAACAGCGGGATCTGGATACCCATGTTGGCTCCCACATGTTCCACGATGATCTCATCGGATGAACCATGATGTCAAGGATTCAATCAATCCCGTATACAATTCCCTTTGTCTACCGGTATAGTACTTTCCCGAGATTCGATCGTCGGTATCCCGATACCTTGTTCAATCTCGTTACCGGCAAGTCTCTTTACTCGTTCCGTAACACATCATCCCGCGATCAACTCCTTGATCACATTGTGCACATTATGATGATGTCCTACCGAGTGGGCCCAGAGATACCTCTCCGTCACACGGAGTGACAAATACCAGTCTCGATTCGTGCCAACCCAACATACACTTCCAGAGATACCCGTAGTGCACCTTTATAGCCACCCAGTTACGTTGTGACGTTTGGTACACCCACAGCATTCCTACGGTATCCGGGAGTTGCACAATCTCATGGTCTAAGGAAAAGATACTTGACATTTAGAAAATCTTTAGCATACGAACTACACGATCTTGTGCTAGGCTTAGGATTGGGTCTTGTCCATCACATCATTCTCCTAATGATGTGATCCCGTTATCAATGACATCCAATGTCCATGGTCAGGAAACCATGACCATCTGTTGATCAACGAGCTAGTCAACTAGAGGCTCACTAGGGACATGTTGTGGTCTATGTATTCACACATGTATTGCGGTTTCCGGTCAATACAATTATAGCATGAATAATAGACAATTATCATGAACAAGGAAATACAATAATAACCATTTTATTATTGCCTCTAGGGCATATTTCCAACAGGTGATGGTCCGATCGTGGTAGATTGTGTGACCATGTTGCACATCAGTGGTACCATGGGTAATGACTGCTAAGATAGTTGATCCCAATATGCCAAAGTCAGCTACAAAGTTCGAGGTTAGACCGAGTCATGGATGCAAATGCACATCCAGGATCAGCGATCTTATTTTGATCGGGGGATGACTGGTCCCTGCAACATAATGGAGTACCATTAGGGATGTAAATGATGGTTTGTGCATTATGTTTGTAATCTCCGGTACTGTAGGATGGCAACTAGATGAAACAAGTCCCCTGGCTTGTCACCGCGATGATGTGGCCTAGATGGCGCATGGCGTCTACGAACGTGTAGGGGTACAAATCTGCAGCCACCAACATGTGCCAGCCTCTGCCATTACTGCCTCTTGCATTGATGGCAATCCTTATGTCGAACACCACGATGAGATAGTAATCATCATAGCCGCATCGCTTTGTTAGCGGGTCTGCAATTGCTATCTTCTTCAATCTCATGTAGGCATCATCATATGTATTCCAGCCTAGCCAGTCCGGAAGGCCGATCCCAATGGTGGAGAAGGGGTCTACGGGAATGGCCGAACTGCTGTGGATGTTGTGCAAAATGATGGTGGTATTCGGCCGGAGGTATGCAAGCCAATCTTTGTTGGCACCGACCCAGACCTATATATAAGACGGTGGGTCACGGAGAAATTATGGGATGGAAATGGAATAACTAAGTACTACATGATCAAACTCCATTACTGACCTGCTTATCGGACAAAATCCGACTAACTCTCAACATCGGCAACTCTAGCGGAGTCAACATGCAACCATGGCCAGGGAGCGGTGGAATGTTCGAAGGATTGTCCCATAGAAGAACCTTCTCCTCAAGGACGCATGGAAGACCAACAAGCATGGCCTTTTCCCAAGCCTGTTTAAGCACCGTCTTGAAAAAGTTGTTGCAGGAAGCACCGAGTCTTGCGGCGGTGAGGATGTCGGAGCGGCATGCGATTTATCCCACAGGATTGTTGAGGGAGTCGTGGATTAGGGGGTCCTCGGACAGCCGGACTATATACTTTGGCCGGACTTTTGGACTATGAAGATACAAGATTGAAGACTTCGTCCCGTGTCCGGATGGGACTCTCCTTGGCGTGGAAGGCAAGCTTGGAAATTCGGATATGTAGATCTCCTTCTCTATAACCGACTCTGTGTAACCCTAGCCCTCTCGAGTGTCTATATAAACCAGAGGGTTTAGTCCATAGGACGAGAACAATCAAAATCATAGGCTAGCTCCTAGTGTTTAGCCTCTATGATCTCGTGGTAGATCAATTCTTGTAATACTCATATCATCAAGATCAATCAAGCAGGAAGTAGGGTATTACCTCCATCGAGAGGGCCCGGACCTGGGTAAACATCGTGTCCCCAGCATCCTGTTACCATTAGCCTTAGACGCACAGTTCGGGACCCCCTACCCGAGATCCGCCGGTTTTGACACCTACATTGGTGCTTTCATTGGGAGTTCCACTGTGTCATCGCGGTAAGGCTTGATGGCTCCTTCAATCATCAGCAACGAAGCGGTCCAGGGTGAGACTTTTCTTCCCGGACAGATCTTCGTATTCCGCAGCTTCGCACTGCGGGCCAACTCGCTTGGCCATCTCAAGCAGATCGACAGCTACGCCCCTAGCCATCAGGTCAGGTTTGGAAACTTGAACTACATGGCCGACATCTGCGGAGACTTGATCTTCCACGGGTTTGAGCCCGCGACAGGAGCACTGAACAGTCACGACGTGCATGACTTAGATCTGCCATTGGACGGTGTTCGGGATATCGCACCTGTGGCTACCCTGGCCCCTAATCTAGAGCAGATTGCGCCATCCGAGGACGGGTGGATGGACCCGCCACGGAGGCCGCACACTCATCAGCTTTGGAGCCGAACACAGACTCCACCTCTAAGGAAATTTGTGTCACCGGACCCCCGGACTTGTCTCCGGTCTTAGGTTCCAGACCGCGTGCATCCGTGCCTATCGAATTTGATTGGGCACCAATCATGGAGTTTACCTCCGCGGATATATTCAACACTCACCCTTGGGTGATGTTCTAAATTCATTGATGTCTCTCTCTTTATCAGGAGACTCTTGGCCCAACTATGTCCGGCTTGAGTGGGAAGCGGACAATGAAGAAATTTGTTACCCACCAACCACCCACTTAATAGCCACTGTCGATGACTTAACCGACGTGCTCGACTTCGACTCCGAAGACATTGACAGTATGGACGACGATGCAGGAGAAGAACAGGAACCGGTGCCCACAAGGCACTGTACAGCTACCTCATCATATGATATATATATATATATATATGGTGGATACCCCCAAAGAAAACAATGGCGATGAGGTAACAGAGGACAATTCCTTGGGGAAGCAATCAAAACACCGGCGTCATTGGTGCCACTCTAAGTCCGGCCATGGCAGAAATAGCAGTACCGGCACAGGAGATGATAGCAATCTGGACGGTGCCAAAGACGAATACAATCCCGCCCAGCCCGACTTCGAGCAGGCCGAGCAGGAGGATGGGCAAGCTAGCCCACATGAACAAGCAATAGATGGAGACTTGGAGGATGACAATTACATGCCTCTCTCCGAAGATGAGGTGAGCCTCGGCGACGATGAATTTGTCATGCCTAAGGATCCCGTCGAGCAGGAGTGCTTCAAGCGCCGGCTTATAGCCACTGCAAAAAACCTGAAGAAAAAATAGTAGCAGCTTCAAACTGATCAAGATCTGCTAACAAATAGATGGACTGAGGTCCTGGCAGCCGAGGAATACGGACTCGCGCGCCCAACTAAAAGTTACCCAAAGTGCAGGTTGCTACCTCAACTCGAGGAGGAGGCACTAGAACCCACATCACCAGTGCAGGACGAGGCTGACCGGCCACCTGGTGGCCGAGACAAAGCGGCGCATCAGCCTGAACACCAGCCCGCACCTCGCTGATGTCTACTACACAACCTTCTTCTTGTAGACGTTGTTGGGCGTGCAAGTGCACAAGTTTGTAGGACAGTAGCAAATTTCCCTCAAGTGGATGACCTAAGGTTTATCAATCCGTGGGAGGCGTAGGATGAAGATGGTCTCTCTCAAACAACCCTGCAACCAAATAACAAAAAGGCTCTTGTGTCCCCAACACACCCAATACAATGGTAAATTGTATAGGTGCACTAGTTCGGCGAAGAGATGGTGATACAAGTGCAATATGGATGGTAGATATAAGTATTTGTAATCTGAAATTATAAAAACAGCAAGGTAACTAATGATAAAAGTGAGCACAAACGGTATTTCAATGATAGGAAACAAGGCCTAAGGTTCATACTTTCACTAGTGCAAGTTCACTCAACAATAATAACATAGATATATCATATAACAATCCCTCAACATGCAACAAACAGCCACTCCAAAGCCATTAATAGCGGAGAACAAATGAAGAGATTATGGTAGGGTACAAAACCACCTCAAAGTTATTCTTTCGGATCAATCTATTCAAGAGTTTGTACTAGAATAACACCTTAAGACACAAATCAACCAAAACCCTAATGTCACCTAGATACTCCATTGTCACCTCAAGTATCAGTGGGCATGATTATACGATATGCATCACACAATCTCAGATTCATCTATTCAACCAACACAAAGTACTTCAAAGTGTGCCCCAAAGTTTCTACCGGAGAGTCAAGACGAAAACGTGTGCCAAACCTTATGCATAGGTTCATGGGAGGAACCCACAAGTTGATCACCAAAACATACATCAAGTGGATCACGTGAATATCCCATTGTCACCACAGATAAGCACGGCAAGACATACATCAAGTGTTCTCAAATCCTTAAAGACTCAATCCGATAAGATAACTTCAAAGGGAAAACTCAATCCAT
>NC_041393.1:211534944-211538050 GCF_002162155.2 Triticum dicoccoides | reverse complement strand
CGATGTTTTTATGGTATATGGGAATATATAGGCAAAGGAAGTCGATCGGGGGGGGGGGGTGCTCGAGGGGCCCAGGAGACAGGGGGCGCGCCTAGTAGGGGGGGCGCGCCCTCCTATCTCCTGGCCTCCTCGAGGCTCTTCTAACGTGAACTCCAAGTCTCCAGGATCATATTCTTCCCAAAAATCACGCTCCCGAAGGTTTCATTCCGTTTGGACTCCGTTTGATATTCCTTTTCTTCGAAATACTAAAACAGGCAATAAAACAGCAATATGGGCTGGGCCTCCGGTTAATAGGTTAGTCCCAAAAGTAATATAAAAGTGTATAATAAAGCTCGTAATCATTCAAAACAGATAATAAAATAGCATGAATGCTTCATATATTATAGATACGTTGGAGATGTATCAGCATCCCCAAGCTTAATTCTTGCTCGTCCTCGAGTAGTTAAATGATAAAAGAAAGAATTTATGAAGTGTGAATGCTAGCAGGTGCACAAGTTTGCCCAATGATAATTTCAATCACCTTTTCTAGCATGTTTATATGTCATAACAGTAGTTCATCTCATAAAACTTTTCATAATCAAGTAACAAGCTATTCACATGTTAAAGCATAGACCATAAACTTTCTTGAAAACTAGCAAACTTCATTCTTAGTCATCAAATAATTGCAATTCATCCTATTTTTAGGAAGGGTCTATGTCAGAGCTTTGATTCAGCAAACTCCACATACTCAACTATCATATAGTCTTCTACAATTGCCAACACTCACACAATACTTGTGGTTATGGAGTTTTAATCAGACACAGAGAAAGATAGGGGCTTATAATGTTGCCTCCAAACGTATTCACCTTTAGGTGATGTCAACAATAATAGTTCATGCTAACTTACATTCAATTGGATATATATATATCAGGATCACCCTAACACAAAGTGCTTGCCAAAGGATAAAATGAAAAAGGGAAAGGTGAAGATCACCTTGACTCTTGCATAAAGTAAAAGACATAAAGTAAAAGATAGGCCCTTCGCAGGGGGAAGCAGAGGTTGTCATGCGCTTTTAGGGTTGGATACACAATATCTTAATGTGAAAGAACGTCACTTTATATTGCCCCTTGTATATGGACCTTTATTATGCAGTCTGTCGCTTTTATTGCTTCCATAACAAGATTGTACAAAGCTTATTTTCTCCACACTAATAAGTCATGCATATTTAGAGACCATTTTTTATTGCTTGCACCGATGACAACTTACTTGAAGGATCTTACTCAATCCATAGGTAGATATGGTGGACTCTCATGGCAAAACTGGGTTTAAGGATATTTGGAAGCACAAGTAGTATCTCTACTTGGTGCTAGGAATTTTGGCTAGCATGAGGGGGAAAGGCAAGCTCAACATGTTTGAATGATCCATGACAATATACTTTAATTGAGATGTGAGAAAACATAACCCATTACATTATCTTCCTTGTCCAACATCGACTCTTTAGCATGTCATACTTAATGAGTGCTCACAACTGTAAAAGATGTCCATGATAATATATTTATATGTGAAATCTCTCTTCGTTCAATATTCTTTCATGAATTGTTCAAATGACCAATACAATGCTTGCTAACCTCCAATAAATTTACAACCTCTACTTCTTATATGTGAAGTCATTACTCCCCATGGCATAAGCATATGAAGCATATATAATTTCAGATTTATGACATTCAACTCATTCAACCATTTACTCATAGGATATAAGTGAAGCACACAAGTAAATTACAAACTAATCCAAAAAGATATAAGTGAAGATCAATGAGTAGCTAAATAATTATGCAACTATATGAAGACTCTCTCTCATTTAAGTATTACAGATCTTGGTATTGTATTCAAACAGCAAGAAAAGCAAAACAAAATGACATTGCAAGTATAGCACGACTCATGTGAAGAAGCAAAAACTTAGGTTCAACCGATACTAACCGATAATTGTTGAAGAAGAAAGGTGGGATGCCTACCAGGGCATCCCCAAGCTTATATGCTTGAGACTTCTTGAAATATTATATTGGGGTGCCTTTGGCATCCCCAAGCTTGAGCTTTTGTGTCTCCTTAATTCCTCTCATATCACGGTTTTCCTAAATTTCAAAAACTTCATCCACACAAAACTCAACAAGAACTCGTGAGATAAGTTAGTATAAAACAATGCAAAAACCTTATCATTTTCTACTGTAACAAATTACTAACATTATTATTCAACATTTAATACTAAATGTCTCTGCATATTTAACACTCCTATCCTTAAATAGAATCATTAAACAAGCAAGCATATGCAAACAATGCAAACATAACAGCAATCTGCCAAAACAGTATAGTCTGTAAAGAATGCGAGATTCATCATACTTCCCTAACTCCAAAAATTGTAAGAAAACAACTAAGATGTAAAAGATTTATCAGAGCACATTATGCAAAAAGATTCAACATTATATCATTTTCTGACTTTTCTAGGGAATTTTTGCAACAGCGGTAAACTTTCTGTTTTCAAACTGCAACATGTATACTTGCAAAATAAGCATGGTAAAGGCTATCCTTGACATTTTTATTGAAACTAGAGATGCAAAACATTATTATAAATAACAGCAAGCAAATACTAACAAAATAAAATGACGCTCCAAGCAAAACACATATCATGTGGTGAATAAAAATATAGCTGCAAGTAAAGTTACCGATGAACGAAGACGAAAGAGGGGATGCCTTCCGGGGCATCCCCAAGCTTAGTGTAACGCCCTAGTTTCGATGCGCCAGGTATCTGCCAGTTATTCGCCGTCATTGCCATGTCATTTGCTTGCGTGTTGCATTTTATCATGTCATCATCTGCATTTCATCTACATGTTTTTCAAAACTTGCATCCCATTCGGGTTCCCCCGGTTCTCTCCATTGTCCGTTCTGAGCCCAACCACACTCGCCCCCGCCCGGACATGTCCGCCGCCGCCCCCTCGGCAAACCGCAGCCCGCCACGTCACCCCACCGCCGTTCCACCACCACGTGGCCCAGATCCGGCCCGTGCGAGCCCGCGGGCCGCCGCCACCTGGCCCGTCCGCCGCCCTCCTGCGCGTCGCCCGATCCCGCCGCCAGC
>NC_041393.1:211497770-211534598 GCF_002162155.2 Triticum dicoccoides | reverse complement strand
GCCGCCCCTCGCCTCGCCTCCCCGAGCGCCCGGCCTCGCCCCGCGCCCGCCGGCGACCTCCTCCGCCTCCCCGCGCCGGGATCCGGCCGGATCCGGCAAGATCCGGCCCGGATCCGCCATCTCTGGTGAGCCCCGCCTCCATACCCGCCATCTCCGGCGAGCCCCGCTCCGGGGAGCCTCGGTTCCCGTGCCCCGTTGACTTTTACCCCGAGGTGCAATTTCCACTAAGTCCTGAAATTATTGCATTCTGGTGCCCTGTTCATTGCATCATAACTCCATGCATACTGCTCTGTTTCGTGTGTGTAATATATCAAAATGTTCATTGTGAGATGCTCTTCACTTCATTCCATTGTTCCGTGCTTGTTTGAGTTCATCTTGATGCCCTAATCATCATTGCAAGAGTGCTATATGATGTTAACTGCTCTCTGTTAACAGAACTTGTTGTTTTGTCATTTTCGTTGCATTTTGTGTGTGCATCCTATGAGCTTGATGTCTACATGAGTTTTGAGCTACATCATGCCATATTTACTGTGGTGCAATCCGTGTATTTTTGTGATTCTTGTGGTGAGTGCATCAAGCTCGTGAAGTAGGGTACTTGTTGTTACTGTTTTGCTAGGCTGAATCTGCTATATCATGATGCGATGTAAACCTGCTGCTACAAGTCATTCTATGCATAATATGGAGATGTTAACTAAGGATGTTTTGTTATACATGTCATACTATATCCATCCGTGCCCTTGGTTGCATTTATATCCTGCCGTATCTTGTTGTAATCTTGCTCTCAAGTTGCTAAATAATGTTGTTGTCAGCCTGTTAACAGTAAGTTCAGTTTTGCCATGTGCTTTGCTAGTGATCCATGCATCCTATGAACTTGATTCTTGCCATTATTAACTTCATAAACATGTCTTATTACTGCTGCTCACCTTTTCATGCCATGTATTGCTCTATGGTGAGTTGTACAAGCTCACCAACATGCCTACTTATCATTGTTCCTGCCATGTCTGAATCTGTCATATCATTTGCCATGTTTGTATGGATGCTACCATCTTTTCTGTTGATCTTTGGAATTAGTTCAGTAAGAGAGTTTTGTTCTTTGTCTTTAGTATTAGCATGCCATGCCTTTGTTTGCCATGATAAGTTCCTATAACATGTTGTTTGATAGCTCTAAACATTGCATCCTGATGTTATTTCTCCTAAGCCTGTAAACTGTTATTATTTGCATTCTTGTCATGTGTTTTTGAGCATGTTCTAGTGATTTCTGGAGATAGCTCAGTGTTTATGTTTTGTCATGCTTTACCTATACATCATGTCCATGTCTTTTTTTTCATTTTGAGATGTTGTAGCATATTGATTTGATGCTTGCAAGATGCCTAGTTGCTGTTTTGGACAACTTGTCCTTTGAACTTGTTTCATGTGTGTGTTGAACCGTTGCTCCGTTTTGAGTGTGCTCTATATGAAACTTGCTTAGTTTTGCGTGTAGTTTCATCCTATCATGTTGCATCCATGTTTTGAGGGGTTTGCTTGATGTTTGGATGCGTTTTGCATCAATGCCATGTTTAACTTGTTTTGCTCATATCTTCTAGGCCGTAGCTCTGAACTAAATGAACTTTATATGTAACTTGACTAGAATTTCATGTAGATCATCTTGGTGCATCTTAACTTGCTGTTTAACAACTTGAACATAAGGTTTATTCAGTTCTGGACCAATTTCTAAATTTGCATATGAGGACTTACCGGAATTGTTATATGTTGTTTCCGGCCTCATTTAACCTTGCTTTGATGTGTTGGTCTTGTATGCATCATCTCTTGCCATGAGTAGCTCCATGTAGCTTTGTCAGGCATCATGCTTGTTGTGCATCATGTCTTGTCTATGTGTTATGTGTTTACCTTGTTGTTTGCCTCTTTCCGCTTGTGCTGCTTCTCGTTAGTTCCTGTTCGTTGCGATCGTGAGGTTCCGTTCGTCTATGCTTGGTTCGTCTTCATGGCTTCATCTTCTTCATGGACTCGTTCTTCTTCCTTGCAGGATTTCAGGCAAGATGACCGTCACCTTGGATCTCACTACTATCATTGCTATGCTAGTTGCTTTGTTCTATCTCTATGTTGCGCTTCCTATCAGTTGTTCTTCAAGCCCTCCCAAATTGCAATGTCAGCCTCTAACCTTTTCACCCTTCCTAGAAAACCGTTGCTTGGTTATGTTACTGATGTTGCTCGGCCCCTCTTGTAGTGTTGTTAGTTGCAGGTGAAGTTGAAGATTGCTCCATGGTGGACAGGGTTATGTTGGGATATCAAAATATCTCTTATTTAATTAATGCATCTATATACTTGGTAAAGGGTGGAAGACTCGGCCTTATGCCTGGTGTTTTGTTCCACTCTTGCCGCCCTAGTTTCTATCATACCGGTTTTATGTTCCTTGATTTTGCGTTCCTTACGCGGTTAGGTGATTTATGAGACCCCCTTGACAGTTCGCTTTGAATAAAACTCCTCCTGTAAGGCCCAACCTTGGTTTTACCATTTGCCTCACCACCACCTATACCCTTTCCTTGGGTCGGCCAACCCGAGGGTCATCTTTATTTTAGCCCCCCCGGGCCAGTGCTTCTCTAAGTGCTGGTCCGAACCGAGCATCCTACGGGGCCACCTCGGGGAAACTCGAGGGCTGGTTTTACTCATAGCTTGACTTATCCGGTGTTGCCCTGAGAACGAGATATGTGCAGCTCCTATCGGGATTGTCGGCACATCAGGCGGCTTTGCTGCTCTTGTTTTACCATTGTCGAAATGTCTTGTAAACCGGGATTCCGAGACTGATCGGGTCTTCCTGGGAGAAGGAATATACTTCGTTGACCGTGAGAGCTTGTGATGGGCTAAGTTGGGACACCCCTGCAGGGTATAAACTTTCGAAAGCCGTGCCCACAGTTATGTGGCAGATGGGATTTTGTTAATGCCCGGTTGTAGATAACTTGACACCAGATCCAAATTAAAACACATCAACCGCGTGTCTAGCCGTGATGGTCTCTTTTCGGCGGAGTCCGGGAAGTGAACACGGTTTTGGGTTATGTTTCACGTAAGTAGGAGTTCAGGATCACCTCTTGATCATTGCTAGCTTCACGACCGTTCCATTGCTTCTCTTCTTGCTCTTATTTGCGTATGTTAGCCACCATATCATGCTTAGTCGCTGCTGCAACCTCACCACTTTACCCCTTCCTTACCCATTAAGCTTTGCTAGTCCTGATACCCATGGTAATGGGATTGCTGAGTCCTCATTGCTCACAGATTACTACCACAACAGTTGCAGGTACAGGTTATGCGATGATCATGACGCGAGAGCGATGTTTGCTTGTTTTGGAGTTCTTCTTCTGCTTTTTCTTTGATCAGGGGATAGGTTCCAGGTCGGCAGCCTGGGCTAGCAGGGTGAATGTCGTTTGAGTTTCTGTTTGTGTTTCATCCGTAGTCGGATGGTTCTCTTATGTAAGATGATGTTGTATTCGTGTGGCATTGTATGCCTTTTGTATGTATCCCCATCCATTATGTAATGTTGATGTAATGATATCCACCTTGCAAAAGCGTCTCAATATGTGGTTCTATCCTTGGTGGGACCTTCGAGTCTCTTTAGGATAGTATCGCATATTGGGTGTGACAAGTTGGTATCAGAGCCTCGACCGACCATAGGAGCCCCCTTTGATTGATCGTGTAGTTTGGCCATTGTTGAGTCTAGAATAAAACTGTTTTCGGACTCTAGTTATATCGGAGAGTAGGAATTCTTTTTATTCCTCAGCCCCTTCGTTGCTCTAGTATGGAATCTTGACGTAGGTGTTTTGAATTACTCTTCTTCCCTTTCAAACTTTCTTTAGGATCACGCAGTTGGTTTTTCGATCGTTGTTCCTCAGCTCTTTTCATCCGGTGCATTTCTCGTCAAGTTGACTCGAGCCTCTTCATCTTTGAGTTCAATCCTCAGTTGTTTTCTTTTTCCCACCCGCCCACCCTTTTCTTCTTGGAGCCGGAGTCCGTAATCGAGTATCCATCCTACTCGTGTGAAGTCTTTGCTTTCTTTCCTCAATTATTTCAACCGGTGTTTTCTCTTCAAGATATTCGTTGGTTCTCCCTTCCAGGTGCCTTTGTTTTCCCGCCCTCCCACCCTTTCTCTTCCTGGAGTCCGAGTCTCTTTCGACCATCAATTTCATTCGTGTGGAGCCTCTTCAGTCTTTCGTCAATTGTTTCAACCGGTGAATTCTCGTCTCGTTCATCATTCTTCATCCCTTTTCTTTTTCCGCTGCACTCAATTCAAGTTTTTCGGGTTGATCACATTCTTTTCCTTGGATCAAGTGTTCTCCTTGCTCGTTTGTCTCTCGCCATTCAATCAATTCGGAGTTCGGACGACATCTCAGGAGATTCGTCTGTGTTTCAATTAATTCGAGGTTGTCACCTTATTCAAATATTTCAATCGTTCTGGTGCATCATCTACCTCTTCAACATCCTTTTCCAACGGTGTTTTCTTTTAGTGGGCCCTAACCCACAAGTCTTTCCCCAGGATCTTACCTGACTCTTCTAATTCCCTCGGAGTTATTCTCAATTCTTTTCAAGTGTGACGTAAGAATGGATCCCATCAGTCAGATGCCTTTCCAAGATCGATTTCAAATCATTTTCATTGTTGCCTCAACCTCTTCGCTTTTCGTTCTCCCGGGGTGCCTTAACAAATTCTGGTGGTGTTTCTCGTCATCTTTTGAAGATCGAAGAAGAGTTTTTCCTCTAAATTTTGCCCGTTCTCTCGAAGACTCACGGTTCTAGTTTCATGCTATCGTCTCAAATTATTCCATTTGTCAGATATTCTTTTCTTACCCATCTGGAGTATGTCAGGAGTTGTTTTTCCATTTCTTTTCACCGGAGGCCATCGTTCCAGAAGAATTCTTCGTCCTCAATTTTAAGCTACCGTTATCCAATTATCCCGGTGCTTCGTTCAAGTGTTCTTTAATCAGCTCATGATCTCTTTGTTCTTTTGCATCTAAATCCCCTCTAGCATATTTGTTCTTCTAATTCTTCCCGGTGATTCAGTCTCTTTCATCAGTCATTTTCGAATTCTTACGGTGGTTCGTTCAAGATTCTTTTTCATTGATTATCATATTAATTCATTCGTTCTTTTCAATCCTACCGGTGTCATGAAGACCTTCCCAAGTGTTGCGCTATATCCCCCTTTAATATTTTCCAACATGGATAAGTTGTATGCAATCCATTGCTCTCATCAATTGAATTAATGAAGGATAAGCATAACATAATTCTTATTCTCATTTCATCGTGGTCAAGTTGATTAATTCTTTTCTTTGGAGATTGTTCATGTTGAATAATGTCTCGGTTCTAAGTTGTTCGTCTTTTCTTTTTCCGGAGTCCCAAGCTTCTCTCTTGTCTCGTCACGAAGCTCCATCCGAATCATCATAATGCTTTAATCTTATTTCTTTTCATCCTTCAATTTTATCTCGTCATCCTTTTGTTACCGGAGTTCTTCACGGTGGCTCGGCATGATTTAATTCATTCTTCAAGTGTTCATCAAGATTCTTGTTCAAGGAGTTCTAGTATCTTCCTTCTTGCATCTCAAAGTGCAATTAATTCTCCATATTCTTTTGAAATAGAGTTTTGCATTTCTTCATTCTCTCTCAGCTATTCAATCTTTTTCCGCTTGTGGTCGGTTATCACCTCATAATCTTGAGATGTTATCTATAAGACCACAACAAGCTTATTCTTTTCGTTGTTGATTTTCTCAATAACTCCGTTTAAATCTTCCTTCTAAAGATGCTTTCGATTTCATTCGTGGCACAAGTTGTAATTTTCTTCTCCATTCTTTTCATTCAACACTTTCAATTCTTTCCGGAGGTTTTGTGTCATGTCTTCATCAAGTATCATTCCATCCTCTCAAGCTCGTGTTCTATTCCTCCATGTTTCAGCCGGAGTGCTACCTAAATCCTTGCAGTCTAATTCGTTTCTTATCTCATTCTAACCGGAGTGGTTTCAGAGTCTATCTGATTCCGTGAGCTTTCGATTCTCGTCATTCTCGTCGTTCCTCTCTTGTTCTCGAGTGCTCTCGATTCTTTGCTTCTTCTCTTGAGTTCTTGTTTCACCTCATCCCTTTTCCCTTCCGCCTCGGTCCTAAGATCTCGGGACGAGATCTCTTGTTAGTGGAGGAGAGTTGTAACGCCCCGGTTTTGATGCGACAGCTGTCTACCAGTTATTCGCCGTCATTTCCATGTCATTTGCTTGTGTGTTGCATTTTATCATGTCATCATCTGCATTTCATCTGCATGTTTTTCAAAACTTGCATCCGTTCGGGTTCCCCCGGTTCTCTCCGTTGTCCATTCTGAGCCCAACCACACTCGCCCACGCCCGTACTTGTCTGCCGCCGCCCCCTCAGCCAACCGCAGCCCGCCACGTCGCCCCACCGCCGTTACACCACCGTGCGGCCCGCGCGGCCCAGATCCGGCCCGCGCGAGCCCGCGCGCCGCTGCCGCATGGCCCGTCCGCCGCCCTCCTGCGCGTCGCCCGATCCCGCCGCCAGCGCGCCTCCGCCGCCGTCCTCCGGTTGCCGCCCCGCCGCCCGTCGCCGGCGCCGCCCTGGATCTCCGCCGCCGCCTCCTCTTGC
Organism: Triticum dicoccoides; assembly: GCF_002162155.2. Taxonomy (NCBI): domain Eukaryota; kingdom Viridiplantae; phylum Streptophyta; class Magnoliopsida; order Poales; family Poaceae; genus Triticum; species Triticum dicoccoides. Next base: position 211,527,979 of record NC_041393.1, on the reverse strand, counting down.
GGGCGCTCGAGCCCCGAGCGCTTTGCGCCCGCGCCCCACCTCCTCGCCGTCGTCAGCCGCGCGCCCCCGCACCGGCCCGTCTCCGGTCGCCGCCAGCAAGGAGAACACCGACCGGGCCGCGCCCGAGCCGGCGGCCCCTCGCCTCGCCTCCCCGAGCGCCCGGCTTCGCCCCGCGCACGCCAGCGACCTCCTCCGCCTCCCCGCGCCGGGATCCGGCCGGATCCGCCATCTCCGGCAAGCCCCGCCTCCTTCCCCACCATCTCCGGTGAGCCCCACTCCGGTGAGCCTCGGTTCCCATGCCCCATTGACTTTTACCCCGAGGTGCAATTTCCACCAAGTCCTGAAATTATTGCATTCTGATGCCCTGTTCATTGCATCATAACTCCATGCATACTGCTCCGTTTCGTGCGTGTAATATATAGAAATGTTCACTGTGAGATGTCCCTCATTTCATTCCATGGTAACATGCTTGTTTGAGTTCATCTTGATTCCCTAATCATCATTGCAAGAGTGCTATATGATGTTAACTGTTGTCTGTTAACACAACTTGCTGTTTTGTCATTTTCGTTGCATTTTGTGTGTGCATCCTATGAGCTTGATGTCTACATGAGTCTTGAGCTACATCATGCCATCTTTACTTTGGTGCAATCCATGTATTTTTGTGAGTCTTGTGGTGAGTGCATCAAGCTCGTGAAGTAGGGTACTTATTGTTGTTGTTTTGCTAGGCTGAATCTGCTATATCATGATGCGATGTAAACCTGCTGCTACAAGTCATTCTATGCATAATATGGAGATGTTAACTAAGGATGTTTTGTTATACATGTCATACTATATCCATCCGCGCCCCTGGTTGCATTTATAGCCTGCTGTAGCTTGTTGTAATCTTGCTCTCAAGTTGCTAAATAATGTTGATGTCAGCCTGTTAACAGTAAGTTCAGTTTTTCCATGTGCTTTTCTAGTGATCCATGCACCCTATGAACTTGATTCTTGCCATTCTTAGCTTCATAAACATGTCTTCTTAATGTTGGTCACCTTGTCATGCCATGTATTTCTCTGTGGTAAGTTGTACAAGCTCACCAACATGCCTACTTATCGTTGTTCCTGCCATGTCTGAATCTGTCATATCATTTGCCATGTTTGCATGGATGCTACCATCTTTTCTGTTGTTTTTTGGAATTAGTTCAGTAAGAGAGTTTTGTTCTTTGTCTTTAGTATTAGCATGACATGCCTTTTTTTGCCATGATAAGTTCTTGTAACATGTTGTTTTATAGCTCTAAACATTGCATCCTGATGTTATTTCTGCTAAGCCTGTAAACTGTTATTATTTGCAATCTTGCCATGTGTTTTTGAGCATGTTGTAGTGATTTCTGGAGATAGCTCAGTGTTCATGCTTTGTCATACTTTAACTGTAAATAATGTCCCTAGCTTTTTTTCATGTTGAGATGTTGTAGCATATTGTTTTGATGCTTGCAAGATGCCTAGTTGCTGTTTTGGACAACTTGTCCTTTAAACTTGTTTCATGTGTGTGTTGAACCGTTGCTCCGTTTTGAGTGTGCTCTATATGAAACTTGCTTAGTTTTGTGTGTAGTTTCATCCTATCATGTAGCATCCATGTTTTGAGGGGTTTGCTTGATGTTTGGATGCATTTTGCATCAATGCCATGTTTAACTTGTTTTGCTCATATCTTCTAGGCTGTAGCTCCGAACTAAATAAACATTATATGTAACTTGACTAGAATTTCGTGTAGATCATCTTGGTGCATCTTAACTTGCTGTTTAACAACTTGAACATAAGGTTTATTCAGTTCTGGACCAATTTCTAAATTTGCATATGAGGACTTACCGGAATTGTTATATATTGTTTCCGGCCTCATTTAACCTTGCTTTGATGTGTTGGTCTTGTATGCATCATCTCTTGCCATGAGTAGCTCCATGTAGCTTTGTCAGGCATCATGCTTGTTGTGCATCATGTCTTGTCTATGTGTTGTGTGTTTACCTTGTTGTTTGCCTCTTTCTGGTTGTGCTCCTTATCGTTAGTTCCTGTTCGTTGCGATCGTGAGGTTCCGTTCATCTACGCTTGGTTCGTCTTCATGGTTTCATCTTCTTCATGGACTCATTCTTCTTCCTTGCGGGATTTCAGGCAAGATGAACGTCACCTTGGATCTCACTACTATCATTGCTATGCTAGTTGCTTCGTTCTATCTCTATGTTGCGCTTCCTATCACTTATTCTTCAAGCCTTCCCAAATTGCCATGTCAGCCTCTAACCTTTTAACCCTTCCTAGCAAACTGTTGCTTGGCTATGTTACCGCTGTTGCGCAACCCTTCTTATAGCGTTGTTAGTTGCAGGTGAAGTTGAAGATTGTTCCATGGTGGACAGGTTATGTTGGGATATCAGAATATCTCTTATTTAATTAATGCATCTATATACTTGGTAAAGGGTGGAAGACTCGGCCTTATGCCTGGTGTTTTGTTCCACTCTTGCCGCCCTAGTTTCCTCATACCGGTGTTATGTTCCTTGATTTTGCGTTCCTTACACGGTGGGTTGATTTATGGGACCCCCTTGAAAGTTCGCTTTGAATAAAACTCCTCAAGCAAGGCCCAACCTTGGTTTTACAATTTGCCTCAACACCACCTATACCCTTCCCTTGGGTCGGCCAACCCGAGGGTCATCTTTATTTTAGCCCCCCCGGGCCAGTGCTTCTCTAAGTGTTGGTCCGAACCGAGCAGCCTGCGGGGCCACCTCGGGGAAACTCGAGGGCTGGTTTTACTCGTAGCTTGACTTATCCGGTGTTGCCGTGAGAACGAGATATGTGAAGCTCCTATCGGGATTGTCGGCACATCGGGCGGCTTTGCTGGTCTTGTTTTACCATTGTCGAAATGTCTTGTAAACCGGGACTCCGAGACTGCTCGGGTCTTCCTGGGAGAAGGAATATCCTTCTTTGACCGTGAGACCTTGTGATGGGCTAAGTTGGGACACCCCTGCAGGGTATAAACTTTTGAAAGCCGTGCACGCGGTTATGTGGCAGATGGGAATTTGTTAATGCCCGGTTGTAGATAACTTGACACCAGATCCAAATTAAAACACATCAACCGCGTGTGTAGCCGTGATGGTCTCTTTTCGGCGGAGTCCGGGAAGTGAACACGGTTTTGGGTTATGTTTGACGTAAGTAGGAGTTCAGGATCACCTCTTGATCATTGCTAGCTTCACGACCGTTCCGTCGCTTCTCTTCTCGCTCTTATTTGCGTATGTTAGCCACCATATCATGCTTAGTCGCTGCTGCAACCTCACCACTTTACCCCTTCCTTACCCATTAAGCTTTGCTAGTCCTGATACCCATGGTAATGGGATTGCTGAGTCCTCGTGTCTCACAGAGTACTACCACAACAGTTGCAGGTACAGGTTATGCGATGATCATGAAGCGAGAGCGATGTTTGCTTGTTTTGGAGTTCTTCTGCTTTTTCTTCGATCAGGGGATAGGTTCCAGGTCGGCAGCCTGGGCTAGCAGGGTGGATGTCGTTTGAGTTTCTGTTTGTGTTTCATCCGTAGTCGGATGGTGCTCTTATGTAAGATGATGTTGTATTCATGTGGCATTGTATGCCTTTTGTATGTATCCCCATCCATTATGTAATGTTGATGTAACGATATCCATCTTGCAAAAGCGTCTCATTATTCGGTTCTATCCTTGGTGGGACCTTCGAGTCTCTTTAGGATAGTATCGCATATTGGGTGTGACACTTAGGCTCTTGGTTGTCATTGGATATTACCTTGGGGTGCCTTGGGCATCCCCAAGATTAGGCTCTTGCCACTCCTTATTCCATAGTCCATCGAATCTTTACCCAAAACTTGAAAACTTCACAACACAAAACTCAAAACAAAACTCGTAAGCTCCGTTAGTATAAAAAAATAAATCACAACTTTTGGTACTATTGTGAACTCATTCTAAATTCATATTGGTGTAATATCTACTGTATTCAAACTTCTCTATGGTTCATACCCTCCGATACTACTCATAGATTCATCAAAAAAAGCAAACAACACATAGAAAATAGAATCTGTCAAAATCAGAACAGTCTGTAGTAATCTGTATCAAGCATCTACTTCTGTAACTCCAAAAATTATGAAATAAACTGGTGGACCTGAGAAATTTGTCGATTAATCATCTGAAAAAAGAGTCAACCTAAAAGCACTCTCCAGTAAAAAATGTCAGCTAATCTCGTGAGCGCTAAACTTTCTGTTTTTTACAGCAAGATCATAAAGACTTCACCCAAGTCTTCCCAAAGGTTCTACTTGGCACAAACACTAATTAAAACATAAAACCACATTTAACCAGAGTCTAGATGAATTATTTATTACTAAAAAGGAGCAAAAAGTAAAGAACAAAAATAAAGTTGGGTTGCCTCCCAACAAGCGCTATCTTTTAACGCCCCTAGCTAGGCATGATGATTTCAATGATGCTCACATAAAAGATAAGAATTGAAACATAAGGAGAGCACCATGAAGAATATGACTAGCACATTTAAGCCTAACCCACTTCCTATGCATAGGGATTTTGTGAGAAAACAACTTATGGGAACAATAATCAACTAGCATAGGAAGGCATAACAACCATAACTTTGAAACTTTAAGCACATAGAGAAGAAACTTGATATTATTGCAATTCCTACAAGCATATGTTCCTCCCTCATAATAATTTTCAGTAGCATCATGAATGAATTCAACAATATAACTAGCACCTAAAGCATTCTTTTCATGATCTACGAGCATAGAAAATTTACTACTCTCCACACAAGCAAAATTCTTCTTATTCGGAATAGTGGAAGTATCATAAAAGACTTGAATACTGTAAATTTTTACCACATTAAAAGAGTAATGTTCAGAAAAAGGGTAATCATAATCATGACAAGTTTTATAAATATAATCATCACTAGTTTTTATAGCATAAGTTTCATCACAATAATCATCATAAGTAGCAACTTTGTTCTCATCATAATCGATTGAAACCTCTTCCAAGATAGTGGAATCATCACTAAATAAAGTTGACACTCTTACAAATCCACTTTCATACTCATCACAATAAGATTCAACATCCTCCAAAATAGTGGGATCACTACTTCCTAAAGTTGACACTCTTCCAAACCCACTTTCATCAATATAATCATCATAAGTAAAAAGCATGCTATCATCATAACAACTTTGCATATCAAAACTTGGGAGGCTAAAAATAACATCTTCATTAAACGTAGCTTCCCCAAGCTTGGGACAAACATTAATTTCAGCAAATATATTCTCAAATATGTCATCCTCATCAAGCATAGCATCCCCAAGCTTGGGCCTTTTTATATCATAAGCATAAGCATTCTCGTCATTAATAGTATGGATAGCACCAATAATATAGCAATTATCATCATCACAATGAGTAGTAGGAGCAACATCATGTGGGAGGGATACCTTTTTACCTTTGCTGCTCCTTCTCTTCCTTTTCTTCTTCACATTATGTGTGGGTTCAACCATCTTCTTTGAGCTCCTTATAGATGAGATTGGTTGAATAGAAGGCTCCTCCTCGATACCTGATTCATCATAAGAAATAATAGGAGGATATTGGGAAGTCTCTTCCCTTTCATTAGTATTCTCATCATCTTCTATTTGCTTTCTTTTTTTAGATAATTGGCAATATAAGGATTTTCAATGCAATTCACCATACAATACATATAAATCTTCTCTAGATCAACATCAAGGAGTTTCTCAAGGGCAAATTCTGGAAGATTCTTAGTTAATCGTTTCAATTCTTCATAACCCAAAAGAAAGCTAAGTTCATTATAATGTGCAAGGGAAATCAAATCATCACAATTTTTGGACACGATTATATCATGAAATAATTTGCATCGGAGATGTAGATGACCACGTTCATTGCATAGTTCACAAGTACGACAAAGGAAATGGAAATTTTCAGCACTCCCATTTAACTTTTCTTGCAACAATTTAGTTTCTAAATGCTTATGCCTCTTGCAATATATATCTTCTCTATTCGGTGTGTTCATACAAACATGCACTCCACAAAAGTTGGCATGCTTACAAGAGATATTTTCATCATGACTAGTGCAATCATCATTAGTACTATGGATATTCAAAGATTTCATACTAACAACATTTCAATGATGCTCATCATTCAAAGATTTAGTGACAAACATTTTATATATTTCTTCTTCTACCACTTGAGCACAATTTTCCTTACCATCATTCTCACGAAAGATATTAAAAAGATGAAGCGTATGAGACAAACTCAATTCCATTTTTTTTGTAGTTTCCTTTTATAAACTAAACTAGTGATAAAACAAGAAACAAAAAGACTTGATTGCAAGATCTAAAGATATACCTTCAAGCACTCACCTCCCTGGCAACGGCGCCAGAAAAGAGCTTGATGTCTACTACACAACCTTCTTCTTGTAGACGTTGTTGGGCCTGCAAGTGCACAGGTTTGTAGGACAGTAGCAAATTTCTCTCAAGTGGATGACCTAAGGTTTATCAATCCGTGGAAGGCGTAGGATGAAGATGGTCTCTCTCAAACAACCCTGCAACCAAATAACAAAGAGTCTCTCGTGTCACCAACACACCCAATACAATGGTAAATTGTATAGGTGCACTAGTTCGGCGAAGAGATGGTGATACAAGTGCAATATGGATGGTAGATATAAGTATTTGTAATCTGAAATTGTAAAAACAGCAAGGTAACTAATGATAAAAGTGAGGACAAATGGTATTGCAATGATAGGAAACAAGGCCTAAGGTTCATACTTTCACTAGTGAAAGTTCTCTCAACAATAATAACATAGATAGATCATATAACAATCCCTCAACATGCAACAAAGAGTCACTCCAAAGACACTAATAGCGGAGAACAAACGAAGAGATTATGGTAGGGTACGAAACCACCTCAAAGTTATTCTTTCGGATCAATCTATTCAAGAGTTCGTACTAGAATAACACCTTAAGACACAAATCAACCAAAACCCTAATGTCACCCTAGATACTCCATTGTCACCTCAAGTATCCGTGGGCATGATTATACAATATGCATCACACAATCTCAGATTCATCTATTCAACCAACACAACATACTTCACAGAGTGCCCCAAAGTTTCTACCGGAGAGTCAAGACGAAAACATGTGCCAACCCTTATGCATAGGTGATCACCAAAACATACATCAAGTGGATCACGTGAATATCCCATTGTCACCACAGATAAGCACGACAAGACATACATCAAGTGTTCTCAAATCCTTAAAGACTCAATCCGATAAGATAACTTCAAAGGGAAAACTCAATCCATTACAAGAGAGTAGAGGGGGGGAAACATCATGAGATCCAACTATAATAGCAAAGCTCGCGATACATCAAGATCGTATCACCTCAAGAACACGGGAGAAAGAGATAGATCAAACACATAGCTACTGGTACATACCCTCAGTCCCGAGGGTGAACTACTCCCTCCTCGTCATGGAGAGCGCCGGGATGATGAAGATGGCCACCGGTGAGGGTCCCCCCCCTCCGGCAGGGTGCCGGAATGGGGTCCCGATTGGTTTTTCGTGGCTATAGAGGCTTGCAGCGGCGGAACTCCCGATCTATCTTCATTGTCGATGTTTTTAGGGTATATGGGAATATATAGGCGAAGGAAGTCGGTCGGGGAGTGCTCGAGGGGCCCAGGAGACAGGGGCCGCGCCCAGTAGGGGGGTGCACCCTCCTATCTCCTGGCCTCCTCGAGGCTCTTCTGACGTGAACTCCAAGTCTCCAGGATCATATTCTTCCCAAAAATCACGCTCCCGAAGGTTTCTTCCCATTTGGACTCCGTTTGATATTCCTTTTCTTCGAAATACTGAAACGGGCAATAAAACAACAATTGGGCTGGGCCTCCGGTTAATAGGTTAGTCCCAAAAGTAATATAAAAGTGTATAATAAAGCCCGTAATCATTCAAAACAGATAATAAAATAGCATGAATGCTACATAAATTATAGATATGTTGGAGACGTATCACCCGCCGCCAATATACCATGACCAGGTGCTACACGCAAGACCTATGAGACATAATTGGAAGCAAAGCAGGACAGTCAAGATCGATCTACGGATCGCAGGGGCGCGCCACAACGCGTGAAGATAATCGTCACGCCAGACACACTAAAAACAAGTCCGGCCGGGCCAAATACAACAGACTAGACTCATTCGAACTGCGTCGAGACATAGCCCGGCACAGAGGCACCACACACCCCCTATGCTTAACCAATGAAGTAATGGATCATGAATTCCCATAAGGGTTTAAACTCGTAAACATTGACTCATATGATGGTACAATAGACCCTGCAGTATGGATCGAAGATTTCCTTCTCCACATTCACATAGCCCGGGCGACGATCTACACGCCATCAAGTACCTCCCACTTAAGCTCAGGGGACTGGCTCGACATTGGCTGAATAGCCTGCCGGCAAACTCCATTGGCAGTTGGGAGAACCTGGAAGACGCATTCCTTGACAACTTCCAGGGCACTTACGTGCGACCACCGGATGCTGATGACTTAAGTCACATAACCCAACAGCCCGGAGAGTCAGCCAGGAAATTCTGGACTCGGTTCCTAACTAAAAAGAACCAAATCGTCGACTGTCCGAATGCCGAGGCCCTAGCGGCCTTTCAGCATAACACCCGCGATGACTGGCTCGCCCGACACCTCGGCCAAGAGAAGCTGAAATCCATGGCAGCCCTCACGACACTCATGACCCGATTTTGTTCGGGCGAAGATAGCTGGTTGGCTCATAGCAACAACACAGCAAGCAATCCTGGCACATCAGAGGCCAGAGATAGCAATGGCAAACCTCGACGCAACAAACATAAGCGTCACAAAAACAATAATGACGCCAAAGACACGGCAGTCAATGCTGGATTCTGTGGCTCTAAGTCCGGTCAGCGGAAAAAGCCACTTCAAAAGAATAATTTGGGCCCATCCGGCCTGGACCGCATACTTGACCGCCCATGCCAAATTCATGGTACCCCAGGAACGACAGCCAATCATACCAACAGAGAATGCTGGGTCTTCAAACAAGCCGGCAGGTTAGGCGCCAAAAACAAGGAGAAGGGGTCTCAAAGCGATGAAGACGATGAGGAGCACAGATCACCGAAAAAAAGAGGGCAAAAGCAATTTCCCCGCAAATCAAAACGGTGAACATGATAAACGCCATCCACATCCCCAAACGGGAACGGACATGCATTCTTTGGGATGTTGACTCAACGAAGTACGTCGCCCCACAATACAAACTATGGCCGATCACTTACAATCAGACAGATCGTCCGGCCAATATCAACCAGGGTAATTCAGACGCACTTATCCTCGACCCTATAATTTGCGGGTTCCACCTCACACGAGTCCTTATGGACGGAGGCAGCAGTCTAAACCTGTTATACCAAGACACAGTGCGCCACATGGGCATCGATCATTCGATGATCAAACCCACCAAAACATTGTTTAAAGGTGTTATACCAGGTGCGATGGCCAGTTGTATAGGCTCCATCACTTTGGATGTAGTCTACGGATCACCAAACAATTATCGTACCGAAGAGTTAATCGTCGACATCGTCCCTTTCCGCAGTAATTATCATGCACTACTGGGGCGAACCGCGTTTGCTCGATTCAATGCGGTACCACACTATGCCTATGGCAAATTTAAGATGCTCGGCCCCCGTGGCGTCATCACAGTTAAAGGCAAAGCCGAACTCCACCTCGGCGTCGAAGAGTATACCGCCGCTTTAACAGCAGAAGTAGCAAGGGGCACTTGCCAATCAAACCTTGAGTCGACGGCCAAGCTCCCGGACACCGATAAAGGAGTCCGAATTACTGCACGGTATGATAGCTCGGCTCGACCAGAGCTCATTTAAATACTCTAGCAAAAGCTGGGAAGGGCCACATTACGCGGCCCAACCACTCCGTGGCACACAAATATTTCTCGCATTTCCTTCGCAGGTTCGCTTTCATGTAGGAAAGGACTGGCGATCGGGAATCAACTCGGACGCGCAAGGGAATCCCTAGATATTCCCCTCGAAGACAATCCAGATACACTCCGGATCCGCACACAGCTTCTTCTCGCCTGGTCTCAGCAGGTTCCGCCGTCATACTTCTTTTTATAAACTCACTTGTACTCATACGCATAGACGTATTACTCGAATACAACATGTATATTTATATGACGCTTCTCTGCTATCATTTCTTATTGACACCTTTCATCTTAACGGCATCCGTACATCGTATCATGCCTTAATACGCCAGGGGCTTCATTGTACCCATAACATGGCACTAAAGTCCGACCACCTTCTCGGTCGGTTGGCACCCCGAACTTATAGCATTATATGCATCAGCTTCGAATCATGTCTTGGGTCAATAGTTGGGTTTGCCCGGCTCCCATGTTTTGGTACCTTACGTTCCGCTATATCGGCTAAGGTAGCGCTGGGAGAACTATTGTGATTGTGTCCCGGTTCTTCCGGACGAGCACCTCAGTAGAGAAATCTGAAAACTGACTGTCATGATACGGCGAGAGCTGGTCAGCTGTTCGAGAGGTTGTAAAATCTTTAAAGATTTATTCCGCATAATGCCATAACCAATGCAGCGTGCGATGGATCGGTTTTTTTCGCGATCAGGTGCGTATAGAGCCCCTTGTGCAGTCTTCCAAACACCAGGGGCTGCGCCTACCATACTTTTGACAAACTCCTATGGCTAAGTGAGAGTGATAAAGCCCTATATTCTGATTGCCTGGTTCATTGTGCTGAACACCTTCTTCAAGGACCCAAAAATGGGATAAAGAGTGCTCAGGTTTATCCCGAACACCCCCGTACTTCCTACGTGGGGGCAGAAGCCGACGACTGGCCAACTCTCAGTATTAATATATTTCAAACGGCCGCACAGGATGAAAAACTTTCACATCAACCAGCAATAAATAATAGAAATGACCTTGTTTAGCATTACAAAGGAATGCATGATCGTACTCATGGAAATACAATATCCTTGGTGCATTTCTCCGCCACAAGGCGGGCTCCTTTCAGGACACTATCATAATATAATTCGGGCTTGTAGTGATCCTTCCCCTCTGGCGGTCCCTTGGTCATCAACTTTTCCGCATCTAGCTTTCCCGAGTGCACTTTTGCGCGGGCGAAGGCCATCCGTGCACCCTCCATACAGACCGACTGCTTGATGACTTCGAGTCGAGGGCAGGCACTCATCAGCTACTTCACGAGCCTGAAATAACTGCTTGGAATTGGCTCAGCAGGCCATAGCCGGACAATCAAGTCCTTCATGGCGAGTTCGGCCGCCTTGTGCAGTTCGATCAGCTGCTTCAGCTGATCGGTAAATGGTGCCGGATAATTCGGCGACAAATACTGCGACCAGAAGATTTTCTCCCAGTCTTCTTTTCCTCGGCTCGTAGAATTGGGTGGCATCAGATATGCTGCGTGGCAGCTCCGCAAACACCCCTGGAGAAATCAGAATTCAATTTATCAACTTGATTTTCTCCTTTCACAAAATAAAGACCGCTTTGTATAAGAAAAAGCCTTACCAGCCGCAATCTTCCTTGCCTCCTGAATTTCCTTCAGAGCACCTTGGGCTTCTTCCCGAGCATCATTTGCAGCTTGGAGAGCTTGGGCGAGTTTGGATTCTTTCCCTGATAACCTCTGCTCCAAAGTCTCGCTTTTCTTCACGGCATCCTGAAGCTCTCGTTCAGCTTCAATGACCCTGGCCTCGTGCTTTTCGCGAAGAGCCTGCTCTGCGGCTGCCTTCTTCTCGGCTTCGGCCACAGACTTCTTAAGATCCCCAACTTCGGCCATCGCCCCTAGAGCATACAATACAAATATTTTAATTAAGCACACTTATTCATTTGTGCTGAAGGAAACAAAGGTTTTTGCATACCTTGGTTATCCTCCAACTGCTTCTTTACTCGGCCAAGTTCTTCTTTGGCCCGCTCCAGACTCTCCCTCAGTCCGGATACTTCAACTGTATGAGAGGCGGCAGTCGTCACAGATGCCTTCTTATAAAAAAAGAGAGATGTAGATGTCATCAACAGATTCTCCTGCAAACATAAATTTGATCCTCTGTCTGGTTCTCTCTTTCCCCGGATAGTGTATCAGGGGCTACTATCTATACTATGACACTCTTCAAAACCTCACACAACATACCTCAAAGCCTTTTATAAGGCTGATGCAGGATTCCTTCAGTCCACTCTCAGCGGACCAAATCTTCTCAATCACCGCACCCATAAGGGCACGGTGTTCATTGACGATGGAAGCACTTTTTAGCGCTGTCAATAAACTATCCTGCACCTCTGGATGGACAGAGTTTGTCGACGGAGTAGGAATGCCCCTCCAGCCGAGGGAGGTTGCCTACCTGATTCTGGAGCCTTAATAGTCTCCGGGACTATGTCCGGCTGTGGGCCGAATTCACGATCACCCCCGCCGTCGACGATCGTGGGAGCTTTCGCTCCCATATATCCGGCCCCCGAAGTTTGGCCTCTTGGCGTTGCTTTTACGGTCTTCCCCCCTCTTTGGTCTGGGTCCTTCTGGGACGACACCTCGGTGTCATTCCTATGTGTAGGGAAAGGGGCCTTCGGGGGTGTCTCGCTCTCTATGGCATCCGAGCTCAACGAATCCTCCGACGAGGATTGTTCGATGCGGGACCTCGCCGGACTGCAAAAAGTATGGCACAGATTAAAATATTATGCCATGATGATCCTGGATGCATAGGTGTGTTCGGACTATGCACTCACGAGTTCAACAGAGGCTGGACATTGGGATCCCACTCTGGGCTCCTATCGGCAGCGGTGGTGGACGCCTCTGGAAGGGGGGGGGTCCCCTCTTAGGCGATTCGACCTCCAATAATGTGGAGGCCGTTCTTTTCTTTCTTCCCCCCATGGGGAATTCATCTTCTTCCTCCTCCTCGTCCTCTTCGGAGGAAGAATGGGCATTGGAGTCTTCGGATTTTGAGTCCGAAGCATCGCGGCAACGGAGAGCGCCCCTGGTCTCCTTGGCCTCCTTCTTGGCCTTCTTCTTCGGCGCCTTGTAAGGCGCTGGGACCAACATCTTCGTAAGAAGTGGGCCGGCCGGTTCTTCCGGCAGTGGGGCCGGATAGTGGATCCGCACTGCCTTCTTCGTCCATCCCTAGGAGAATTGTGGGAAGCACGTTAAAGCGTCTTACTTGGGATATGCCAATAAAACATTTGAATTGCCAAACATAGCAGTGACTTACCGAACTTGCAGGGCGGGACAGTTGGTACCCACGGTCCTCGGCGGAGTCCGGCCACAATTTGCCGGACTTAAAAAGCACCTTCCAGATATCCTCGTGCGAGGAGCCATAGAGCTCCCATAGGGTCTGGTGCTCGGTCGGGTCGTATTCCCACAAATTGCAAGCCCGGTGCTGGCAAGGAAGAATCCGGTGAACTAACATCACCTGAACTACATTGACGAGCTTGATGTTCTTGTCTTCATACCCTTGACGCGTGTTTGGAGTACTGACAGTTCGTCAGATGAAGACCAGTTCGGGCCCTTCTTGGGCCAGGACGTAAGCCGCAGGGGGGCTCCGGATTGGAATTCGGGATCAGCGGCCCACTTTTTGCCACGCGGCTCAGTGATGTAAAACCACTGCTCCTACCACTCTTTGACAGAATCATTGAAAGGGCATGTTGGCCATGTGACCTTAGGCATCTTGCTCACCATGGCGCCTCCGCACTCGGCGTGCTCGCCATTCACTACCTTGGGCTTCACATTGAAAATCTTCAGCCATACGCTGAAGTGTGGTGAGATGCGGAGAAAGGCCTTGCACATGACGATAAACGTCGATATGTTGAGGAAGGAATTAGGGGAAAGATCATTAAAATCGGCCCATAATAATACATAATGCTGCGAACGAATGGGTGACGGGGAAACCCTAGCCCGCGGACAAAATGACGGAGGAATACAACCCTCTCATTGGGTTCCGGAGTGGGGACAATCTGTCCCGCCGTCGGAAGACGGTGGCCGATTTTCTTGGCCGGGTACCCGGCCTCCTGAAGCTTTTTGATATGCTTCTCCGGGACGGTAGAGGCCATCCATTTGCCTCCTCCTCCGGATCCGGACATTTTCGGAAGACCTTTTTTGGTGGAGAAGACGAACGCTTTGGCGCTACGGCTCGAGCGAAAGGGAATGGATAAGCAGAGAGAGAAGAAGGCGTGGGTGAAGAATAGGAGTCCTTATCTCTTTAAAACGGCGGTAGAAACTTTGCACCTCCCCACTTGCCTGGTAAAACTCGCTTGTTCCCCAAGCGCCACGATTGATGACGCGGTTGGGTTAACCGCACCCGTATTGATGAGAATCCCGTGATAAGGGGACATGATATCTGCTTCGATAAGACGTGCCCAGAAAACCGCCTCGCAATATGCGCAGCAGCTGGTTGAGAAAAACGGTTCGAATGATGACCGGGACGTGGCATGATGTCATGCCATAAGAATTGTCAGCAGATTAGATTTGTGAGAAATCATGCTCTCTACGGATTGTATGTGGAATTTGTTTTGCAGAGCCGGACATGATTCATGTGTTCGAAATTTATCTTGGAGTATTCGGAGATGGAACCCGCCTTGCAATGCCGAAGACAATCTGCGTGTTGAACTCATCATCATTGAAGCCTGGTTCAGGGGCTATTGAGGGAGTCCTGGATTAGGGGGTCCTTGGACAGCCGGACTATATACTTTGGTCGGACTGTTGGACTATGAAGATACAAGATTCAAGACTTCGTCCCGTGTCCGGATGGGACTCTCCTTGGCATGGAAGGCAAGCTTGGCAATTCGGATATGTAGATCTCCTTCTCTTTAACCGACTCTGTGTAACCCTAGCCGCATTGTCACATCCCTGGTCCTGTTATGCACTAGGCTAGGCCTCATGTGAGCATCATGTTTTAATTCAAATGAAATTTGAATTGAGGGATTTTCAAAGCCTCAGAAACCTTCTAAAAATGATCAACATTAAAATCTTCTCAAAGAAGTCCAAGAAAATGTTCCTCTTAGTCTCTGAAAATATTGCAAAGAGGTAAAACTCAAAACAATATTTTTGGTATCTCAGAGTTAATTATTTTGGGCCATTTGAATTAATCCAATAACTATTTGCTTTGGATTTATATTTAATATATATTAAATATGACTCCAATTAATTCTGGAAGTTTGTGAGTGGCTTTGTATATATTTTAGCAAGCCACATAAAAACCTACAGAATTTATTAAAATGATTTAGTGTCTAAAACTAAATCAAAACAAACTACAGAAAATAGAAAACAGAATTAAATAGAAATAAAAGAAAGGGAGAGAAGGCCACCAGGCCACCTACCTAACTTACCTGGCACCCACTTACCTGGCCCAGCACGGCCCAGCCCATCTCCACTCCCCCTGTCGTCTTCCTCCTCGCCAGAAGGACCGAGGCGTGGCGCGCGCCCGAGAGGCCTCGGCCACCTCCTGCTTCCCCTGGCCACCTCCTGCTTCCTCCTCGACGCCCCGGTGACGCCACGTGCCTCCCCGACCCCCTCTCACCTCTCCCTCACTCGCTGCACCCTCTCTCCCTCCCCTGACTCCCTTCCCCGAGCTCACCCGAGAGTCGCTGTCGCCGCCGTTCGCCATAGCCGCAGCCACCAGCCCTCCCTCTCCCTTCTGCCAGTTCCAGAAGCTCCGCCGCTGACCTCTACACCGTCCCCGCCAAGCCACACGAGCGGACGCGCCCTGCAGCGGCTTCCCCGACCTCTTCTTCAAGCTTCGGCCGCCGAGATCGCCGGCGACCGTGTGCCCTCCCTGACGCCTCCCCGAGCTCCCCGAGGCCACCGTCGCAACCCCTGTGAGCCTCCGGTCGATTCCCCTCTTCTCCCCGCGTCGATTTCGCGCCCTAGCCACAGATGCACATAGCCGAGTTGTGCTCGCCGCCGGCGAAGCCGTCACCATGGCTTGAGCAAGCCCAGCTTGCCCCTGAGCATGTCATCGCGCTCGCGCTGCTCCCAGGAGCCGATCTAGCCCACCCGTTCGTCTCACCGTGCACCACAACGCCGATTCCAAGCACACCCGAACTCCGGCCGCCGCCTTGGAGCTCGCCGCCGTCGGCTCCGGCCACCATAGGTCCGGCCACCACCACCGTTCGACGCGCGCCACTGCGTGCGTTTGAATGCAACTAACCGCACTCGAAATGATGCCCTGAGGGCGGTTTCCGAAGCCCGCCGCCGCATCTGGCCTCGCCGGCGTCATGTCGCCAGTGGGGTTGACCCACTTGACCACGGCGGAACCCCCCCTGGGTCGATGACAGGTGGGGCCAGCCTCTGTTAATTAGTTTAGGTGTTAGATTAGTTAACACTAATTAATTTAGTTAATTATTTAAGCCACTGACATGTGGGCCCAGCCCTGCTGACATTTTCGTTAGTATTAGTTTAACCCTAATCAACCCGGTTAACCAACTGAGTCACTGACACGCGGGACCCACTGTCAGGTTTGACCTGGACCCGCCTAGTTGACCTGCTGACATCAGCATGACCTAGTGCTGACGCAATAAATCATTTTCTGGTTTTAAAATAATTCAGGAAATTCCAGAAAATTGTATAAACTTCTAAAAATCATAGAAATTCAACCGTAACTCCAAATTAAATACTTTATATATGAAAAATTATCAGAAAAATTCAAGGAATCCATCCGTACCATTTTCATGCATGTTAGAACAACTTATAGCTGCTGTATAGCACAAATCAATTAAATGGCATTTGAATAATCACATATGGAGTTTGAATTTGAATCTTGTATTCAAACCAACTTCATTTAATCTGTTGCTAGTTGCATTAGCCCAAAACACATTCATTTTGCCATGTCATGATCATGCATCATATTGTGCATTGCATTGATTGTGTTCCCTCCTGTGTTGCCGGTATTTGTCCCCTCTCGATAGACGTGATACTGATGATGTGATCGTTGACACTGATGAAGACTCAATGTTATCTTCAGAAGTGCCAGGCAAGCAAAACCCCCTTGTTCATTCCGATAAAATCCCCCTCTCTCGCTCCTGCTCTCTATTACTGCATTAGGACAACAACGATTCAACTGTTACTTGCTGCGGTAGCTGAACCCCTTTATCCTTTGCATGACCTGTCATTGCCACAGTAAATAGATGAAACACACTAGCATGAGTAGGAGTTGTTTGAGCCCTGTTGTGCCTACTCATTCTTGCTTGTTTGTCATGCCTGCTACTGCTTAGAGTTGAGTCAGGTCTGATTCATCGGGGATGAATCAGAGGTGTGTGAACATGTCCTACTGTGTGTGAGCTAAGTGTGTGAACACGATTTGGTAAAAGGTGTCGGTGAGAGGCCATGTAGGAGTACATGGTGGGTTGTCTCATTGAAGCCGTCCTTAGGAACTAAGTTCTGTGTTTGTGATCCATGATTCAGCTACTACCATGCATTGGGCCCTGAAATATGACCCCGCTCGACTTCTTATTCACCCTAGTCCTCTGTCCAGGAGTTGCAAGTAGTTTCTGGTGTTTGTAGCTTACTGGAGGCCGTGGACAGCGCTGACCGTAGGGGTGGGCTGTGATGCGGTAGGTACGTGGCACGGTGTACCGGATGCCCGTTTGGTATCTCGGGAACCCTGTTCACATCGTTTGGGGCTGTGAGCGAAACTCCGGCCGGATCTCCTCATGGATGGAACCCGAATAGGCGATAAACCTGGACTAGAGACTTGAGTGTTTAGGTAGGTCGTGGTCTACACCCACGTCGGCCTTCGCTTGAAGTCTGCCGAGCACATGTCGTGTGCAGAGGCTAAGTGGTGGAAACATGTATGAAGAAGTACACCCCTGCAGGGTTAACATCATCTATTCGAATAGCCGTGTCCGCGGAAAAGGACTTCTGGGTTGCTTATATCAGTTCATAGACAAGTGAAAGTGGATACCCTAAAATACGCAAGATAAGCGTGAGTGCTATGGATGGCGTTCTCGTAGGGAGACGAGAGCGGTTCCATAGTGGTGTATTGATTGGTGAATATGTGGACTCGTGTGCGCCACCTCAAAAGAGTTACTTGCAGTCGTAGTTCAGGTTAGCCACCGAGTCAAAGCTGGCTTGCTGCAGTTAAACCCCACCATCCCCTTTGTTGATAATGATGCATATGTAGATAGTTCTGATGTAAGTCTTGCTGGGTACATTTGTACTCACGTTTACCTATTTTATGTTTTTGCAGAGAGACTTCAGTCTCACTAGTAGTTCCACGTGGACTTCGATGTTTAGCTTGTTACCTCAGCTACGATCTTGTGCCTCGGCAGGATTTGGTAGGTAGTCAGGCTTCTCAGCCTTTTTCATTTATAGATGTCTGTACTCAGACATGATAGCTTCCGTTTGTGCTTTGACTTGTATGCTCTGATTGTTGGGTCATGAGACCCATGTTTGTAATATCCCGCTCCTCGGAGCCTATTGAATACTTACTTGTGTCGTAGAGTCATGTTATGATGCCTTGTTGTATTTGCACATATCGAGCATATTGTGTGTATGATTGAAATGCTTGGTATGTGTGGGATCTGACTATCTAGTTGTTTATCTTTAGTAGCCTCCCTTACCGGGAAATGTCTCCTAGTGTTTCCACCGAGCCATGGTAGCTTGCTACTGCTCCGAAACACTTAGGCTGGCCGGCATGTGTCCTTCTTCATTCCTGTGTCTGTCCCTTCGGGGAAATGTCACGCGATGAATACCGGAGTCCTGTTAGCCCGCTACAGCCCGGTTCACCGGAGTCCTGCTAGCCCAGTGCTACAGCCTGGATTCACTCGCTAATGACCGACACGTTCGATGTTGGGTCATGGATGCCTGTCCCTGTAAGTTTGTGCCACTTTGGGTATACGACTAGCCATGTCAGCCCGGGCTCCTTATCATATGGATGCTAGCGACACTGTCATATACGTGTGCCAACAGGCGCAAACGGTCCCGGGTAAAGGTAAGGCGACACCCGTGGGAATACCGTGCGTGAGGCCGCAAAGTGATATGAGGTGTTACATGCTAGATCGATGTGGCATTGAGTCGGGGTCCTGACAGCGTTGGTATCAGAGCTTGACTGCGTGTAGGTTCTCCAAGCCAAACTGGTCGAAGTTGAGTCTAGAAATTCTTTAGTTATATAAGGGAATTGATTGTGGGATGGAACGTAAGGCTCTTTTTACTCCTTATACTTTATGCCCTTCTGATCTGAGTCATCTTATCTTTCCTACGGGGATTAAGAACTAGGCTATCTCTTCTTTCTACCAGGATCACGTGTTACTAATCTGTAGACTTGTAAGATTGTTGGACTTAAGCCTCGTTTCAGTTCCTATTACTTCCGTATGTTAATTGTTGATCTCGAAACCTTGATATTGTGCTTCTGAGTGGTTATGCCACCATTTTTGTGAATGTCTCAAATCTTTTCTGAGCATTTACAGCCGTTATGCTGTCCGAGTCATCCCAGGTTTCTAAATAGTCTGATGCATTTGCAAATCCTTTCTTTCTGTTCCCGATGTCCCTTATGGTCAGAATAAGCACACTAACCGGTGTGTTGAGGTAATTATTGCCTCGACATATATGTTGGAATTATTATTATGACCCTAAGTGCTTAGGGGATCATCTAGTGGTCTAGCCATGATCTGTGTTCCCAGTGTGATGATTCTGGCCTTTATTCTCGGAAGCATCCTGTGATGCTACTTAGTAGTAGGTATTCTACTCCTTGGGTTTTCGAACCAAGATTCACCCTACTTGCTTCATGTTGATAGTTTCTGCTCGTTCCTTTAGGATATTAGTAACCTTTGTGATAGTCCTCGAGGTCCGTGGTATCTTCTTCTTCCAAATACCATGAACTACTTATGGCAGAAGTTCCTCGTTGAACTGAACGTTCACAACCAGAGTGCTCTTGATGAGTTCTCCATGCTATATTGTGACTCTGTCAGTTCTACCTTTCTGCATGGGTTATCCGGAAGAAATATGTTGAACTTCGTTCGACATGCTAAACCATGCATCCACAACTCAGAAAATCGTATGTTCCCTTGAGGTGTCCCTATTTAGTTGTCTGCTGACCTTCTTTATCAATTGATAGTCAAGAGTATGCGTGCAATCATTCATCGATGCCTATTATTCTTGTGCTCCGTCAAGCCATTCTATCCGGAATGACTAGGAGAAACAAACTCCAGTACCTCTTCCATATCCAGGATTGGGTCAAAAAAGTTGTGCTCCGCAGAACAAATTGCTAATCCAGCTTTTGCTCTGTTCTACCTTGGAGTATTACCATCTTTATATCGAGATTGTTATAGGAATTGCACACCATCCTATGAACTCTTGGTACAGTGATACTTCTTGCCATCATTGTTCATTCCTCGGTTCCTGTGTTATTGTAACCGGAATGCCGACAAGTGAATCATGGTGTATGAAATCAATACTGCTAGCAACTCCGTTGCTTGGTAGTTAAATGGACAACAACCTCATTCTTAGCGTGCTGATTATTGAGTCATCATTCTAAGATTGATCGTGCTACCTAGTTCTTATTCCTGGTGCACTTTTCAATCAATGAGTTAGGATAGTGTCAATCCTTGCTTGTTTGATTATATCGTCTTGCCCTGAACAGCAAGATTGTTCTCAAGCTTAGTAACATACCGGTGGTTCGTGATTTTCCGAAGATCTTCTCGGAAGTATCACCAGGTTGTCACCTGACTGTTATGTTGAGCTCGTGATCAAGTTGGTTTATTCTGTAAACCATCCTTTCTCCAAGAATCTGTGCTGGATACCCCTGAGCTAGTTTGTTAAGCCAAGCAACAACTTGGAGAGTTGGAAGATAAAAGCTTACCTAACTTAGTTCATTTCAAAGGGATACCCTTTGTATGTGTGTGTTGAAGAAAATTGATATTTCATCGACTGACCCTCGTGATCAGTTAATAGACCTATCATCTTGTCCAACCTTTGATTTGGGTGTGGGCTATCCTCAAATCAAGTCAGAACCAACGATGTTCGTAATGTTGTCTTACTCGTGGGTTTTCCTCGAGCATACACCATTATATTCTTTGGTCTGACCAATGCTATCACCGTGTTCACTTAACTATGGAATTCCTTTTAAAAGGAAACCCGGATGAATTGTTGTTGAGCTCATTGACAACATCCTTATCTCCTCCATGATTTCTTGAACATTAAGCTAGTGTTGGAAACTTTTGAAAGCATTTCTTCATGCTAGTTCATGAAGCATATGTTTGGATGTAAGAAGTGACTTCCTCCAGTTCATGTGCATTTGATGCAAGTTGCCGCCGTGGATTCGAGAAAGTCAATGTTGTTTCCTTTGGAATCATCCCAAATCAGTCATGCATACGTGCGAAGTATTCTGTGGTCCGGAGACTTGCAACCTCCATTCTATATGTGTCCCTAGCACACCAAGCCACTGATTGATTTGTTCAAGGTTAATAAGTTCTAAGTGCTAGTCCCGAAGGTACCAGACGGATTTGTACAAAACTTCGATATCCTCGCTGATGGTTCCCCCTCCTGAACTCGGTAGTGTTTTATTATAAGACTACTTTGTGGTCATGCTTGTCTGAGACAACGTGTTCACATGTTTGTAGCAGAACCAGCTCATGTTTTGGAGCTTACTATCGTAGTTCATTCCCCGAGAATCTCGCAACGTCATCTTGTTGATTTGTGTTGCAAACTTTCGTTTTTCTTCCAAGACTCGATGAGTCTGGAATATTCTGACACCAACCAGATCTGAATCTCAGGCAGATGTGATGGTTGGAACATTTCCCAAGAACTATAATATTGGCCTCTCGATAACCGGTAAGGTGGATGTCGTGGCCAACACACCCATCCGGTAGACCTATTATTATAGTATCTTGTTTGAGGAAGTTGGCCACCTCCCCATAGGGATTTCGTAGGATTTACTCCCTAGTTGCCCTTATGGATTTCTGTGTTCCGAAGTCCGACCTTTTTACTTGATGTTCTAGATACCAGACCATTTCTATGAATGGGTTACACTAGCACATCAAGGAGAACATTAGAAGCGGAGTGCTAAATGTCTCTCGGTCGATCATCCAGATTTCGTTCCCTTGGCCTCGCTAAGGTGAAATCTGAGGAAGTGTTATCTTCCTTTGCATCTGCATCGTCCATCGCTATTCATCATGGTAGTATGTTGTCTGGCCAGGATCCTTGACACGGATACTGGTAAAATCTTGATGATTATGGAAATGCTCAAGTTCTTGAGAGCACGCTCAAGCGCTAGGTGTTATCATCGGCACTAAGTGAATTGCTCTCAGTTTCCTCGGCAATGCTATGACCTTTTCAAACAGTGAATTCACTCTCTACTGTTGGGTTCTTCCCCAGTTACCAGAATCATTCCCATCATTTGCATTTTTTTCCCAGCTTGCACCACCAATGTGCCATTCTACCATGGGTCTCTTCCATTTCCGGTGATAAGCAAATTCATCCATTACGTTGTCTTCAACAAGGTAATCCACATCATTCAAGTCCGAGTATGCCATTCTACCGACCCCCGCCAATCGATTGCTGTGATTTGCCTTAGGCTGATATAGAGAGTCTCAATGATCTCTATATCAAAGGTAATTCTTTTTGCCACTTAAGGGGATATTTCTACGAGTCACCATCCCTAAGGTGCCTCGTTGTGGTATCATGGCAACTCAACTCCTCGCTACGTTGACAATCGTTTACCACCTTCTTAGGTGTGGAATCGTTGTCTACCTAGTGAACCTTCGTCATCTGTTCCACTCCATTCCTCTAGAGGTGTGCTTCGTCTCTCAGCTCGAGAGATGTTGCTATGTCCCATTCCGTGAGTTAATCCTGAGTTGTTCGATCCTTGAGAAGATTAATTCCTCTAGAGTTTTCCTTCCCTCTTCTTGTCATGTTAGTTGGAGTTCTCAGAGAAAGACTTCGAGACAATGATGGTGATCGAATCAACGCTCTTATGAAGTGCACCCTGGATCGTGAAGATTATACTAGTTTGCGTTTCCCCTTCACCTTACCCTACGCTTGAATCTCGGGACGAGATTTTGTTTAGTGGGGGTGAGTTGTCACATCCCTGGTCCTGTTATGCACTAGGCTAGGCCTCATGTGAGCATCATGTTTTAATTCAAATGAAATTTGAATTGAGGGATTTTCAAAGCCTCAAAAACCTTCTAAAAATGATCAACATTAAAATCTTCTCAAAGAAGTCCAAGAAAATGTTCCTCTTAGTCTCTGAAAATATTGCAAAGAGGTAAAACTCAAAACAATATTTTTGGTATCTCAGAGTTAATTATTTTGGGCCATTTGAATTAATCCAATAACTATTTGCTTTGGATTTATATTTAATATATATTAAATATGACTCCAATTAATTCTGGAATTTTGTGAGTGGCTTTGTATATATTTTAGCAAGCCACATAAAAACCTACAGAATTTATTAAAATGATTTAGTGTCTAAAACTAAATCAAAACAAACTACAGAAAATAGAAAACAGAATTAAATAGAAATAAAAGAAAGGGAGAGAAGGCCACCAGGCCACCTACCTAACTTACCTGGCGCCCACTTACCTGGCCCAGCACGGCCCAGCCCATCTCTACTCCCCCTGTCGTCTTCCTCCTCGCCAGAAGGACCGAGGCGTGGCGCGCGCCCGAGAGGCCTCGGCCACCTCCTGCTTCCCCTGGCCACCTCCTGCTTCCTCCTCGACGCCCCGGTGACGCCACGCGCCTCCCCGACCCCCTCTCACCTCTCCCTCACTCGCTGCACCCTCTCTCCCTCCCCTGACTCCCTTCCCCGAGCTCACCCGAGAGTCGCCGTCGCCGCCGTTCACCATAGCCGCAGCCACCAGCCCTCCCTCGCCCTTCCGCCAGTTCCAGAAGCTCCGCCGCTGACCTCTACACCGTCCCCGCCAAGCCACACGAGCGGACGCGCCCTGCAGCGGCTTCCCCGACCTCTTCTTCAAGCTTCGGCCGCCGAGATCGCCGGCGACCGTGTGCCCTCCCTGACGCCTCCCCGAGCTCCCCGAGGCCACCGTCGCAACCCCTGTGAGCCTCCGGTCGATTCCCCTCTTCTCCCCGCGTCGATTTCGCGCCCTAGCCACAGATGCACATAGCCGAGTTGTGCTCGCCGCCGGCGAAGTCATCACCATGGCTTGAGCAAGCCCAGCTTGCCCCTGAGCATGTCATCGCGCTCGAGCTGCTCCCAGGAGCCGATCTAGCCCACCCGTTCGTCTCACCGTGCACCACAACACCGATTCCAAGCACGCCCGAACTCCGGCCGTCGCCTTGGAGCTCGCCGTCGTCGGCTCCGGCCACCATAGGTCCGGCCACCACCACCGTTCGACGCACGCCACTGCGTGCATTTGAATGCAACTAACCGCGCTCGAAATGATGCCCTGAGGGCGGTTTCCGAAGCCCGCCGCCGCATCTGGCCTCGCCGGCGTCATGTCGCCGGTGGGGTTGACCCACTTGACCACGGCGGAACCCCCCCTGGGTCGATGACAGGTGGGGCCAGCCTCTGTTAATTAGTTTAGGTGTTAGATTAGTTAACACTAATTAATTTAGTTAATTATTTAAGCCACTGACATGTGGGCCCAGCCCTGCTGACATTTTCGTTAGTATTAGTTTAACCCTAATCAACCCGGTTAACCAACTGAGTCACTGACACGCGGGACCCACTGTCAGGTTTGACCTGGACCCGCCTAGTTGACCTGCTGACATCAGCATGACCTAGTGCTGACGCAATAAATCATTTTCTGGTTTTAAAATAATTCAGGAAATTCCAGAAAATTGTATAAACTTCTAAAAATCATAGAAATTCAACCGTAACTCCAAATTAAATACTTTATATATGAAAAATTATCAGAAAAATTCAAGGAATCCATCTGTACCATTTTCATGCATGTTAGAACAACTTATAGCTGCTGTATAGCACAAATCAATTAAATGGCATTTGAATAATCACATATGGAGTTTGAATTTGAATCTTGTATTCAAACCAACTTCATTTAATCTGTTGCTAGTTGCATTAGCCCAAAACACATTCATTTTGCCATGTCATGATCATGCATCATATTGTGCATTGCATTGATTGTGTTCCCTTCTGTGTTGCCGGTATTTGTCCCCTCTCGATAGACGTGATACCGATGATGTGATCGTTGACACTGATGAAGACTCAATGTTATCTTCAGAAGTGCCAGGCAAGCAAAACCCCCTTGTTCATTCCGATAAAATCCCCCTCTCTCGCTCCTGCTCTCTATTACTGCATTAGGACAACAACGATTCGACTGTTACTTGCTGCGGTAGCTGAACCCCTTTATCCTTTGCATGACCTGTCATTGCCACAGTAAATAGATGAAACCCACTAGCATGAGTAGGAGTTGTTTGAGCCCTGTTGTGCCTACTCATTCTTGCTTGTTTGTCATGCCTGCTACTGCTTAGAGTTGAGTCAGGTCTGATTCATCGGGGATGAATCAGAGGTGTGTGAACATGTCCTACTGTGTGTGAGCTAAGTGTGTGAACACGATTTGGTAAAAGGTGTTGGTGAGAGGCCATGTAGGAGTACATGGTGGGTTGTCTCATTGAAGCCGTCCTTAGGAACTAAGTTCTGTGTTTGTGATCCATGATTTAGCTACTACCATGCATTGGGCCCTGAAATATGACCCCGCTCGACTTCTTATTCACCCTAGTCCTCTGTCCAGGAGTTGCAAGTAGTTTCTGGTGTTTGTAGCTTACTGGAGGCCGTGGACAGCGCTGACCGTAGGGGTGGGCTGTGATGCGGTAGGTACGTGGCACGGTGTACCGGATGCCCGTTTGGTATCTCGGGAACCCTGTTCACATCGTTTGGGGCTGTGAGCGAAACTCCGGCCGGATCTCCTCATGGATGGAACCCTAATAGGCGATAAACCTGGACTAGAGACTTGAGTGTTTAGGTAGGTCGTGGTCTACACCCACGTCGGCCTTCGCTTGAAGTCTGCCGAGCACATGTCGTGTGCAGACGCTAAGTGGTGGAAACATGTATGAAGAAGTACACCCCTCTAGGGTTAACATCATCTATTCGAATAGCCGTGTCCGCGGAAAAGGACTTCTGGGTTGCTTATATCAGTTCATAGACAAGTGAAAGTGGATACCCTAAAATACGCAAGATAAGCGTGAGTGCTATGGATGGCGTTCTCGTAGGGAGACGAGAGCGGTTCCATAGTGGTGTATTGATTGGTGAATATGTGGACTCGTGTGCGCCACCTCAAAAGAGTTACTTGCAGTCGTAGTTCAGGTTAGCCACCGAGTCAAAGCTGGCTTGCTGCAGTTAAACCCCACCATCCCCTTTGTTGATAATGATGCATATGTAGATAGTTCTGATGTAAGTCTTGCTGGGTACATTTGTACTCACGTTTGCCTATTTTATGTTTTTGCAGAGAGACTTCAGTCTCACTAGTAGTTCCACGTGGACTTCGACGTTTAGCTTGTTACCTCAGCTACGATCTTGTGCCTCGGCAGGATTTGGTAGGTAGTCAGGCTTCTCAGCCTTTTTCATTTATAGATGTCTGTACTCAGACATGATAGCTTCCGTTTGTGCTTTGACTTGTATGCTCTGATTGTTGGGTCATGAGACCCATGTTTGTAATATCCCGCTCCTCGGAGCCTATTGAATACTTACTTGTGTCGTAGAGTCATGTTATGATGCCTTGTTGCATTTGCACATATCGAGCATATTGTGTGTATGATTGAAATGCTTGGTATGTGTGGGATCTGACTATCTAGTTGTTTATCTTTAGTAGCCTCTCTTACCGGGAAATGTCTCCTAGTGTTTCCACCGAGCCATGGTAGCTTGCTACTGCTCCGAAACACTTAGGCTGGCCGGCATGTGTCCTTCTTCGTTCCTGTGTCTGTCCCTTCGGGGAAATGTCACGCGATGAATACCGGAGTCCTGTTAGCCCGCTACAGCTCGGTTCACCGGAGTCCTGCTAGCCCAGTGCTACAGCCTGGATTCACTCGCTGATGACCGACACGTTCGATGTTGGGTCATGGATGCCTGTCCCTATAAGTTTGTGCCACTTTGGGTTTACGACTAGCCATGTCAGCCCGGGCTCCTTATCATATGGATGCTAGCGACACTGTCATATACGTGTGCCAACAGGCGCAAACGGTCCCGGGTAAAGGTAAGGCGACACCCGTGGGAATACCGTGCGTGAGGCCGCAAAGTGATATGAGGTGTTACATGCTAGATCGATGTGGCATTGAGTCGGGGTCCTGACACCCATCCGGTGTCTATATAAACCAGAGGGTTTAGTCCATAGGACGAGAACAATCAGAATCATAGGCTAGCTCCTAGGGTTTAGCCTCTACAGATATCGTGGTAGATCAACTCTTGTAATACTCATATCATCAAGATCAATCAAGCAGGAAGTAGGGTATTACCTCCATCGAGAGGGCCCGAACCTGGGTAAACATCATGTCCACAGCCTCCTGTTACCATTAGCCTTAGACGCACAGTTCGGGACCCCCTACCCGAGATCCGCTGGTTTTGACATCGACAATTGTCATCCAAGGTCTCCCAGCCCCGACGAGGAGGAGAACTACCTAGCGAATCCATGGGAGCAGCGACGAACTACCTTCTCTTCGAGGGGATGGGAACTGGCAAGGAGGAGATAAGAGCGTAGTAACCGTAGTGCCTCGTCCCTTCCAACTGTAAATCGTTCCTTAGCGAAGGGGTGAGGCTATTATTTACTACAAGTACTAGCATTATGGGACTTTATGGGATTGCATTATACTGTAAATAATAGCACTAGTAAGAAAATTTTGGCACTAGGTGGTAGTTTTTTGCGTGGATTAAGAAATTTTGGGTATGTTTTTGCTATTTTTTGTACACGCCAACTAGTGTCAAAAAATGTCTTACATTATGTGACGGAGGAGTACGTACTCATACTATAGCAGTACTAGTACTACTTTCTCAACTAGAAGTGCGATGTACTGTACTTCTAGTATAGTGCACCAGTTTTGAACTCTTGAATCTCAGGGCCAAGGAGCTACAGTTGGAAGTGGAGGGTACTATTGTTCTCTAGAACCATCGCTGTAATATCAATGCAGGGAAAGTACACCTGTATAGTGGCCTAGTGGGTACTCTCGATGCTCTATTCAGCCGCTCCTCTCATGTAGCTGGCCTACTCAGCCGCTCCTCTCACGCACACACTAGCAGCCTGTTTATCAGCAAAGGTTAGTGCGGGGGCAGAACATTTGAGTTATTTGATACAGCGAGACTAGGATTTTCGCTTCCATTTGTGGAGGTGTAATGGATCTCGTCGAACTTTGTTAGTAGTTCCTTCTTTATGAATGAGATGAGGCAAAGCTTTTGCCTTCGTTTAAAAAAACACGTCAAGAGGATTTTCTTTTATAGAAGAGCCGATAATGGAGTGAAGTCCATGCGTGCAATGCCACAAGCTACAGAGTAGTAGTAGAGCACTTTATGTACAGAGCCAGATTGCACCGTTCCCAATGACCCGCCAGGCTTTTCCGGCTCATCGGGCTTAATTGTGAGGCGCTAGTTTAAATACGCTACTAGATGATGAGGAAGCTGCAAGCGAGGTGCGGCTAGGGCGAACACGCAAGCCACGAGATGCTTGGAAGGAAAACCCATTCACGTGGCTAGGCTATCCAGTGCACCCAGATTATGGTGCCGCACGTCCGTTTGACTTCAAAACTCAAACTACCCGTGTAAAATATTGGCTCACAGTGATGTTACTATTTAAAAAAAGGCCGTCGTGAGTTCGTCCGGGATCGAACCCACAAATCGAGGTATACACTCCCGCGACCACTAGTAGTACTCGTTGGAGTACAAAGCAACCTAGAATCGCCTTTTGTCGCTAGTAGTACAGTGTTCCTTACAAGAAACCCCTAATAATGCAGGAAACCACTAATAATGCTAAGAAACTACTACCACTTGCATACGTGGCAGACTTAAGATAAGACTACCTTATCAACCATTGTACATGCTCTTACCAACCAGCCCTACCAAGAAACGACTACTCTACAAAGTGTCGTTATAGGAACGTTTCAACCCATGGCCCTGTTTGGATACATATGTTAGAGTTAGTTTGGGTTAGTTTGGACTCAACTAACCCAAAAATATCCAAACAGGGAGGGTTAGTTTGGGTTAGATGCATATAACGCACCCAAAAAAATAACCCATCCAAGAGGTGCTTATTTGGGTTAGTTCTTCTCGAGACCATTAAAAAACACATTTTTATCTCACTCTCCTGGTAGCAGCCTCACCCTATCCTCCTGTTCCAACCCCGTCGTCTTCCCGCGGCCCGTCTGCCCGTTGGTAAGCAGTCACGGCTCCTTGCGCGGCCCATCCCCATTGTCCTCGGCCAGCACGGCTCCTTGCGCAGGGATGGCGGATTCGGTCGGCCGGCTGCGCAAGAGGCCAACACGGCTCCTTGCCGGGCGCGTCCCCGTCTGCCTTAGACAGCGCAACTCTCGACCAATTGATTGAGTGTAACATCCCACATTTTCAATTTGGAATGTTATACATAGATCATCATTGCATCTCATATTCTATTTCATTTTGGTTCGATCCTAGAAATTCTAAGCAACTCAAGGACCCTCGGAGAGAGTTGGGGATTTCGTTATTGTCATATTTGAGTTTTCTCGAATTTTGAAAATAGGATCATTTGATTTTATTTATTTTATCTTCAATTATTTCAATTATAAAAATATGAGAGAGGGAATAAAATGACTTTCCCAAAATAAAGAAATATCGAGGATTTAATAAAAAAATCAAATAAGCTTTATTTTGGAGTTTTTGCTATTTTATTTGAATTTAGGATAAATTGCACGTTTTTCAAAACTGCATTTTAGGGCCAAGAAAATGTTCATCTTGTTCGAAATATTTTATTTAGACGGTGAAAATTTATTTTGGTATTTTTAGATTTTTAGTTATTTTTCTAGAATTTATTTTCTGTTCGGCGGAATTGTTTTAAAAAAATCGCGCGCGCCCGCACCCGACTGGGCCGAAGGCCCAACCGAGCCGGCCCAACGCTGCCGCCGCCTCCCGCGCGGAGTCCGTGTCGCCGCCGTTGCCAAGGCCGAGTCCGGTCGGGACTCCACCTCCGTCACCGCCTTGCCCCTCGCCCAAGCAAGCCGCCACCCCCCCACCTTTATAAGCCGCCGCCCCCCTCCCTCTCACCCCGTCCTGACCCACCCCGCCGCCGAG
>NC_041393.1:211480533-211497391 GCF_002162155.2 Triticum dicoccoides | reverse complement strand
TGGAGCCCCTCGCCGCCGCCGCCCTCGCCCCGCCTCCGGAGCCGCCGCCTCCCGCCGCAGCCCCGCCACCCCGTCGTCTCGCCAGAACCCCGCCGGAGCTCCGCCGGAGCCGAGCAGAGGTAGCCGCCCCGCCGCCCGGTTTTTTAAGAAAACCGCTTCGGTTTTTTTAAAGAAAAACCCTAGATTCATTTTTTGATCGGTTTTATTTTTTTAGGGTTTATTTTATTTAGCGAGCGTTCGCCCGTTTGTTCGTTTTAACAAATGTTTTCGCTGTTTAGTTTCAGTTAACGAATGTCCGTTCGTTAAACTGTTCGTCAGTTTTCTTTTTATCGGATTATTCTGATCGCGATTTCTGATCCGATTTTCGTTTTAGTTTTTCTCTTCGCTCGTTTATCAGAATCAGGCGATTCAAGCGCCTAGAGTTTCATCTCGAAACCCTCTTTCCGTTTAATCAACTCAAACAAGTTTTTGTTTCTGTAAAATTTGACTTAGGTCCAGATTAGTAAACGAAGCTCGTTTCTTTCGCAGTTTGGTTTTCGTTGCTTTGTTCGATTTGATTCTTTTGCCAACCGAAGTTCTTAAGTTGAACTTTCTGGTTAGATCTCTTATTTGAGTTTTACATGTGCATTAAATGAGTACTTATTGTATGCTTGTTTGTTTGTTTGTTTGCGATAGAGTACCCGGATTGCGCCGCTTGCTACTTCGAATCCCTAGGTATCACGGATCATCAGCAAGGCAAGTAACACTTTGATCATACCTCTTTACTATCCAGTTTTTATGCATTAGATCAATGCTCAAACAATTGCATGATTAGGATCTGATTAATATGTGGGTTTTGGGAAGTAGATGAGGTAGTACCTATTACCTATTTTATTATCAAACCCTTGGGAGTTACTTCTACGTTTGCTTATATTGCCATGCTATGCTAGCAGACGTGGATTGGGTGAGTGAATATCCATGACAGATGTGAGATTGTTAATTAATGGTTTATTTAAGGTGGCAACTTTAATACACATCTGGATGGATTGAGGTACCTAGGTATTCCAGGATTGCCTGTTTGTTTTTGGACCGCCACCCAGGCTCAAAGGGATCGTAAGATTTTTCGTGCTAGAAACTTCTGTGTGCAGCCACATGCTATTATGGGCTCTAGCATAGTTGATTAAGTCGTGCGAACTCTTATAGTGGTAGACTAGCAGATGTAGGGGATGTAGGTGGTACGGTCTACCCAATCGTAAGGTGCTAGCGCTTCTGAAAGACTATATCTCGGTCATCCGTTTCTCAAACACCATGTAGTGCAAGAAAACAAACGGAGGAGATCGAGTCTTGTGGGTAAAAGTGCGCAACCTCTGCAGAGTGTACAAACTAATCATGATTAGCCGTGTCCCCGGTTATGGACGTTTTGAGTATCTAGTACTTGGATTATCATGTGAATCTCATCATGTTACTTTAATTAATGATGTTGGGTTTTTAATGATGATTCTTAATTGGGATTGAGAATGTTGTGAACCATTCTCAATGTTTAACAACTACCATGATAGTTAAATAAAATTTATTCCTTTGTAGTAGGGAAAAATTGGCATTATGCAAAACTGTAACCATAGAGCTTTCCACTAGCCATATTATGCATGTAGTATAGCTATGTCATTTCATTACTCTCTATGTGTTACATTGCCAGCATATTTCATGTGTTGACCCGTTTTCGGGCTGTAACGTTCATGTTACAGACTTTTCAGACGACGAGTAAGATGCCTTAGGATCGTGGTCCTATACTCAGTGATGCCGTTGGAGTTGATGGACTCACTTATCTTCCAAGCCTTCCGTTGTTATCGTTATTAGATGGCCTTAAGCCATATTTATTGTATTAAGTTCTCTTTTGAGACATTCGATGTAATAAGTGTGTGATTGCCACTCTGTTATAAATCCTTCAAGTATTGTGCATGTCAGCATTACCGATCCAGGGATGAGACTGATGCATAGAGATCGGACTGTTTGAGGTCTGGTCGCTACAAGATGGTATCGGAGCACACGCTGACGGTAGGACACGACCACTAAGCTAAGCCCTAGATCACTACCCTCTCTTCTCAGTTCTGACTCCTCATCTTTTCTACTCTCTTTTAGGATGGCTGATGCAAGGAACAAGTTCATGCAACCGGATGAAGATACACCCTTTGGACGACACCTGAAGGAAGTCACCAAGTACCTGAGCATCGGAGTAACAAGCTTCACCGGGACCTACAACGCCACTTTACCTGAAGAGGAGCGTTGGATGATTCAAGTTCAAGTTCCAGGAAGGACGTTCATGCCCGTCACTGAGCCCATAGAGTTTTCCTTTGATGCACCAACCTGGAGTCTAGGAAAGAGCATGGAAGCCCACATCACAATGGGACGTATTGGAGAAGTTAACCACAAGGAGCTTAAGGATACTATCTACCAGATTTGTGGGCGTCGAGATGAACAATGGGAGATGATCGACACCAGGAAGGATAGATAAATTGCAGCTTTCATCCAGGAGTTAAACCAGCACATTCGACGCCAGGAGAACCAGATGTGCGCAGGCATGATGGATCTGAAGAAGGCCATGACCAAGATCACGGAACTGGAGGAAGAACTCAAGTCTACACGGGATGGATATGAGGAGGAAATAGCAACACTCGTGGAGAAGAGCGATGATCTGAAGAAGAAGTTAAAGTATTCATGGGATTTCCCACGACTGGAGAAGAAGACGAAGACTGCACTTGTCCAGAGAACTACATCATCATCGACGATACCGACTCAGACCTAGACAATAGCGATGATGATTATGTTGATGAAGCTGGAGCAGATATCATGGAGACTTCAACGGAGCAGTTTTTCTAGTTGACCACCATAACAGTAGTAGCATTTTCCCCCATGTATCTAGTATAGTCTGAGCACTTTTGTAATGATAGATAGACCATTGTATGCCCTTGCTTGATTGAATGAAGTGTTTTGATTGCTTTTGTCTCATGTGCATATGGGTAGTGTTTTCCCTCTAGACCTCATTCTACTCTGTTTTCTCATCTTTTCTAAAACCCTCAGATGCCTCCGAGATGTGACAACGGATTTTCCTTCCCACCGGAGCTCACTAAGTTGATCCAGCAGCAGAATGCCTTGATGCAGTTGCTAGTCCAGAATCAGAATCAGGGGAACAACAACAACAACCCACCACCACCACCTGTTGATCACTTAACCCGTTTTCTTAGGTTGAATCCGCCGGTGTTTTCAAGTAGCACCGAGCCAATTGTGGCAGATGATTGGCTTTGCAAGACAGCCAGGGAGTTGACCGCTGCAGGATGCATAGATGCGGAAAAGGTGTGATTTGCCGCACATCAGCTTGATGGACCCACAGCATCATGGTGGGAGAATTTCACAGCCACATATCCAGTAGACACTGTCACATGGGATCAATTTCAGCAGGCTTTCCATACTGCCCATGTTTCAGCAGGAGCTATGGCCATGAAGAAGCGTGAGTTTCACAACTTACGCCAAGGAGGACGAACAGTTGGCCAATATGTGGATGACTTTAGTAAGCTAGCGTTATGCCCCAGATGACGTTGCTATGGATGCAGCTAAGCAAGAGAAGTTTCTGGAAGGACTGAATGATGAGCTGAGCATGCAGTTGATGGTAGCAAGTTTCAACAACTACCAGGAGTTGGTAGATCGTGCTCTTATGATTGAAGGGAAGCAGTAGTAGATTGCGAACCGCAAGAGGAAGTATGGACAAGGAAAGTACAATTCTGGAGCTCAGCAGAAACCACGTTTTACCCCGAAGCCGGGAGGACATTTTCAGCATACCCATGGAGGAGGTAGTTCGCATAATCATAATGGCCCCAAGAATGGGAATGGAGGAAGCAACGGCCAGAACCGTACCAACCCATCAACCCCAGCTAAGAAAGATTTGAGCCAAGTCACTTGCTTTAAGTGTCAGAAGACTGGACATTACGCCAATGAATGTCCCGAAGGCCAGAACGAAAATGACAATGGAAGCTCGGGGAAGAAGCCAAACCCTTTCAATAGGGGACAGGTGAACCACGTTAACATGGAGGAGGTTGAAGCTCAGCCAGATGCAGTAATAGGTAAGTTTATGGTTAAGTCATTTACTGCACTCGTTCTTTTTGATACTGGTGCATCGCATTAATATATATCAAGGGGATTTGTGGATAAGTATAAACTGCCAACCCAAGCCCTTAGGTCACCCATGTTAGTAACCTCGCCTGGAGCAGAGTATATGGATAGCCTATGGTGTGATCAGTTACCATTAAGGATTGGTAGCTACATGTTTCCCTCAGACCTAATAGTATTGGAATCGCAAGGATTGGATGTGATATTAGGCATGGATTGGTTATCGAAGTATGAAGGGAACATTGAATGCGCCAGTAAGACGATTTTGCTTACAGCGCCAGAAGGAAGAAAGATCAAGTATGTATCCCGGCATGAGCCGAGGAGGACACAAGTAAATTCATTAACAGGAGTTGTGCAGGAAGCAGTACCAGTGGTGAAGGATTTTCCTGACGTGTTTCCAGAGTTGCCAGGCATGCTACCGGATAGAGATATTGAGTTTTTGATTGAGCTTTTGCCAGGCACAGGGCCAATCTCTAAGAGACCATACAGAATGCCCGCAAAAGATCTGGAAGAGATTAAGAAGCAGATTAAGGAGTTACTAGATAAAGGATATATTCACCCAAGTTCTTAGCCTTGGGGATCACCAGTACTTCTAGTGGAGAAGAAGGATGGATCATTAAGGATGGTTGTTGCTTATCGAGGATTGAATGCAGTAACAATCAAGAACAAGTACCCACTGCCAATGATCAATGATCTGTTTGACCGATTGCAAGGAGCTAAGGTATTTTCAAAGATCGATTTGCGATCAGGATACCATCAGTTGAAGATTCGAGAGCAGGATATACCTAAGACGGCTTTTACCACCAGGTATGGGCTGTACGAGTACACCGTTATGTAATTTGGTCTGACTAACGCACCTGCCCATTTCATGAACATGATGAACAAGGTGTTTATGGAGTTTTTGGATAAGTTCGTCGTGGTGTTCATTGATGATATTTTGGTCTACTCGATGAACGAAGAAGAGCATAAGGAGCATTCGCGTTTGGTACTTAAGAAGCTCAGAGAACATTAGTTATACGCCAAGTTCAGCAAATGTGAATTTTGGTTGAAGGAAGTTGGATTCCTTGGACATGTTATATCCGGAGAAGGAATATCAGTAGACCCCACCAAAGTTGTCACCATGACAAACTGGGAAGCACCAACAACAGTTGGTGAGATCCGGAGTTTCCTTGGACTCGCAGGATATTACCGGAGATTTATTGAGAATTTCTCAAAGATTGCAAAACCTATGACGGAATTGTTGAAGAAGGATACCAAGTTCATTTGGACTGAGGAGTGTGAGGCCAGTTTCCAGGAGTTGAAGGAACGTTTGGTTACCTCGCCAGTGTTGATTCTGCCAGATCAGAGTAAGGATTACGAGGTGTATTGCGACGCTTCATGTCGAGGACTTGGAGCAGTACTTATGTAGGAGGGGAGAGTTGTTTCATATGCTTCAAGACAGCTGAAACCTCATGAGTTGAATTATGCCACACATGATTTGGAGTTAGCAGCCCTAGTGCACGCGTTGAAGACTTGGAGACATTTTCTCATCGGAAACCATTGTGAGGTGTACACGGATCACAAGAGTTTGAAGTACATTTTCACACAAAAGGAGTTGAATCTCAGGCAAAGGAGATGGTTGGAACTCATCAAAGATTATGATATGAGATTGCATTACCACCCGGGAAAGGCTAACGTAGTAGCCGGCGCATTGAGCCGTAAGAGCCATGTCCATACTGTTGGAGAACGTTGTAGAAAATTAAATTTTTTCCTACGGTTTCACCAAGATCCATCTATGAGTTCATCTAAGCAACGAGTCAAGGGAGAGAGTTTGCATCTACATACCACTTGTAGATCTCGTGCGGAAGCTTGCAAGGTGATGATGTAGTCATACTCGACGTGATTCGAATCACCGATGACCAAGTGCTGAACGGACAGCACCTCCGCGTTCAACACACGTACGGGACGGGAGACGTCTCCTCCTTCTTGATCCAGCAAGGGGGAAGGAGAGGTTGAGGAAGACAGCTCCACCGGCAGCACGACGGCGTGGTGATGGTGGAGAGGCAGTACTCCGACAGGGCTTCGCCAAGCGCACAACGGAGGAGGAGAGGTGTTGGGGAGGGGAGGGCTGTGCCTTGGAGGGTGGTCCGGCTGCCCTCCCCTCACCCCTCTATTTATAGGGGGAAGGGAGAAGGGGGCCGCCCCCCTAGAACCCATCTAGGGGGGGTGCGGCGGCCTAGGGGAGAGGGGAGAGGGTGGCTTGCCCCCCAAGTCAAGGGGGGCGCCCCCTCTAGGGTTCCCCCCTCAACCCTAGGCGCATGGGCGCAAGGGAGGGGGTGCGGCCAGCCCACCAGGGGCTGGCTCCCTGCCCCACGCAGCCCATGTGGCCCCCCGGGAGGGGTGGCCCCTCCCGGTGGACCCCCGGAACCCTTCCGGTGGCCCCGGTACAATACCGGTACGACCCCGAAACTTCCCGGTGTCTGTTTGACAACTTCCCATATATAAATCTTTACCTCCGGACCCTTCCGGATCTCCTCGTGATGTCCAGGATCCCATCCGGGACTCCGAACAACATTCGGTAGTCACATACTAGTCTTCCTAATAACCCTAGCGTCACCGAACCTTAAGTGTGTAGACCCTACGGGTTCGGGAGACATGCAGACATGACCGAGACGCTCTCAGTCAATAACCAACAGCGGGATCTAGATACCCATGATGGCTCCCACATGCTCCTCGATGTTGTCATCGGATGAACCACGATGTCGAGGATTCGATCAACCCTGTATGCAATTCCCTTTGTCAATCGGTACGTTACTTGCCCGAGACTCGATCGTCGGTATCCCAATACCTGGTTCAGTCTCGTTACCGGCAAGTCACTTTACTCGTACTGTAATGCATGATCACGTGTCCAACACCTTGGTCACATTGAGCTCAATATGATGATGCATTACCGAGTGGGCCCAGAGATACCTCTCCGTCATACGGAGTGACAAATCCCAGTCTCGATCCGTGTCAACCCAACAGCTACTTTCGGAGATACCTGTAATGCACCTTTATAGTCACCCAGTTACGTTGTGACGTTTGATACACCCAAGGCACTCTTACGGTATCCGGGAGTTACACGATCTCATGGTCGAAGGAAGAGATACTTGACACTGGCAAAGCTCTAGCAAAACGAACTACACGATCTTTTATGCTATGCTTAAGATTGGGTCTTGTCCATCACATCATTCTCCTAATGATGTGATCCCGTTATCAACGACATCCAATGTCCATAGTCAGGAAACCATGACTATCTGTTGATCACAACGAGCTGGTCAACTAGAGGCTCACCAGGGACATATTGTGGTCTAAGTATTCACACGTGTATTACGATTTCCGGATAATACAGTTATAGCATGAATAAAAGACATTTATCATGAACATTGAAATATAATAATACTTTTATTATTGCCTCTAGGGCATATTTCCAACAGTCTCCCACTTGCACTAGAGTCACCAATCTAGTTACATTGTGATGAATCGAACACCCATAGAGTTCTGGTGTTGATCATGTTTTGCACGCGAGAGAGGTTTAGTCAGCGGATCTGCGACATTCAGATCCGTGTGCACTTTGCAAATCTCTATGTCTCCATCTTGAACATTTTCACGCATGGAGTTGAAACGACGCTTGATGTGCCTGGTCTTCTTGTGAAACCTGGGCTCCTTGGCGAGGGCATAGCTCCAGTGTTGTCACAGAAGAGTTTGATCGGCCCCGACGCATTGGGTATGACTCCTAGGTCGGTGATGAACTCCTTCACCCAAATCGCTTCATGCGCTGCCTCCGAGGCTGCCATGTACTCCGCTTCACACGTAGATCCCTCCACGACGCTCTGCTTGCAGCTGCACCAGCTTACTGCTCCACCATTCAACATATACACGTATCCGGTTTGTGATTTAGAGTCATTCAGATCTGAGTCGAAGCTAGCGTCGACGTAACCCTTTACGACGAGCTCTTCGTCTCTTCCATAAACGAGAAACATGTCCTTCGTCCTTTTCAGGTACTTCAGGATATTCTTGACCGCTGTCCAGTGTTCCTTGCCGGGATTACTTTGGTATCTTGCTACCAAACTTACGGCAAGGTTTACATCGGGTCTGGTACACAGCATGGCATACATTATAGATCCTATGGCTGAAGCATAGGGGATGACACTCATCTCTTCTTTATCTTTTGCCGTGGTCGGTGACTGAGCCGAGCTCAATCTCACACCTTGTAACATAGGCAAGAACCTCTTCTTGGACTGATCCATTTTGAACCTCTTCAAAATCTTATCAAGGTATGTGCTTTGTGAAAGACCTATGAGGCGTCTCGATCTATCTCTATAGATCTTGATGCCTAATATATAAGCAGCTTCTCCAAGGTCCTTCATTGAAAAACACTTATTCAAGTAGGCCTTAATGCTGTCCAGAAATTCTATATTATTTCCCATCAAGAGTATGCCATCTACATATAATATGAGAAATGCTACAGAGCTCCCACTCACTTTCTTGTAAACGCAGGCTTCTCCATAAGTCTGCATAAACCCAAACGCTTTGATCATCTCATCAAAGCGAATGTTCCAACTCCGAGATGCTTGCACCAGTCCATAAATGGATCGCTGGAGCTTGCATACTTTGTTAGCGTTCCGAGGATCGACAAAACTTTCCGGCTGCATCATATACAGTTCTTCCTTAAGATGCCCGTTAAGGAATGCCGTTTTGACGTCCATTTGCCATATCTCATAATCATAGTATGCGGCAATTGCTAACATGATTCGGACGGACTTCAGCTTCGCTACGGGAGAGAAAGTCTCGTCGTAGTCAATCCCTTGAACTTGTCGATAACCCTTAGCGACAAGTCGAGCCTTATAGATTGTAATATTACCATCCGCGTCCGTCTTCTTCTTAAAGATCCATTTGTTTTCTATCGCTCGCCGATCATCGGGCAAGTCTGTCAAAGTCCATACTTTGTTTTCATACATGGATTCTATCTCGGATTTCATGGCTCCAAGCCATTTGTTGGAATCCGTGCCCGCCATCGCTTCTTCATAGTTCGAAGGTTCATTGTTGTCTAACAACATGATTTCCAGGACAGGGTTGCCGTACCACTCTGGTGCGGAACGTGTCCTTGTAGACCTACGAAGTTCAGCAGTAACTTGATCCGAAGTACCTTGATCATCATCATTGTTTTCCTCTTCAGTTGGTGTGGGCATCACAGGAACGGCTTCCTGCGCTGCGCCACTTTCCCGCTCAAGAGGTAGTACTTCATCGAGTTCTACTTTCCTCCCACTTACTTCTTTCGAGAGAAACTCTTTTTCCAGAAAGCATCCATTTTTGGCAACAAAGATCTTGCCTTCGGATCTTAAGTAGAAGGTATACCCGACAGTTTCCTTAGGGTATCCTATGAATACGCATTTTTCCGACTTGGGTTCGAGCTTTTCAGGTTGAAGTTTCTTGACATAAGCATCGCATCCCCAAACTTTTAGAAACGACAGCTTAGGTTTCTTTCCAAACCATAATTCATACGGTGTCGTCTCAACGGATTTAGACGGTGCCCTATTTAAAGTGAATGTAGCTGTCTCTAGAGCGTATCCCCAAAATGATAGCGGTAAATCGGTAAGAGACATCATAGACCGCACCATATCCAATAGGGTGCGATTACGACGTTCGGACACACCGTTTCGCTGTGGTGTTCCAGGCGGCGTGAGCTGTGAAACGATTCCACATTTCCTTAAGTGTGTACCAAATTCGTGACTTAAGTATTCTCCTCCATGATCTGATCGTAAGAATTTTATCTTTCGGTCACGTTGATTCTCTACCTCATTCTGAAATTCCTTGAACTTTTCAAAGGTCTCAGACTTGTGTTTCATTAAGTATACATACCCATATCTACTCAAGTCATCTGTGAGAGTGAGAACATAACGATATCCTCCGCGAGCCTCAACGCTCATTGGACCGCACACATCGGTATGTATGATTTCCAACAAGTTGGTTGCTCGCTCCATTGTTCCGGAGAATGGAGTCTTGGTCATTTTGCCCAAAAGGCATGGTTCGCACGTGTCAAACGATTCATAATCAAGAGACTCTAAAAGTCCATCGGCATGGAGCTTCTTCATGCGCTTGACACCAATGTGACCAAGGCGGCAGTGCCACAAGTATGTGGGACTATCGTTATCAACTTTAAATCTTTTGGCATCTACACTATGAACATGTGTAATATTACGCTCGAGATTCATTAAGAATAAACCATTGACCATCGGAGCATGACCATAAAACATATCTCTCATATAAATCGAACAACCATTATTCTCAGACTTAAATGAGTAGCCATCTCGTATCAAACGAGATCCAGATACAATGTTCATGCTCAAACTTGGCACTAAATAACAATTATTAAGGTTCAAAACTAATCCCGTAGGTAAATGTAGAGGCAGCGTGCCGACGGCGATCACATCGACTCTGGAACCATTCCCGACGCGCATCGTCACCTCGTCCTTCGCCAGTCTCCGTTTATTCCACAGCTCCTGCTGTGAGTTACAAATATGAGCAACGGCACCGGTATCAAATACCCAGGAGTTACTACGAGTACTGGTAAGGTACACATCAATCACATGTATATCAAATATACCTTTGGTGTTTCCGGCCTTCTTATCTGCTAAGTATTTGGGGCAGTTCCGCTTCCAGTGACCCTTCCCCTTGCAATAAAAGCACTCAGTCTCAGGCTTGGGTCCATTCTTTGACTTCTTCCCGGTAACTGGCTTACCAGGCGCGGCAACATCTTTGCCGTCCTTCTTGAAGTTCTTCTTACCCTTGCCCTTCTTGAACTTAGTGGTCTTATTGACCATCAACACTTGATGTTCTTTCTTGATTTCAGCCTCTGCTGACTTCAGCATCGAGAACACTTCAGGAATGGTCTTTTCCATCCCCTGCATGTTGTAGTTCATAACAAAGCTCTTGTAGCTTGGTGGGAGCGACTGGAGGATTCTGTCAATGACCGCCTCATCTGGGAGGTTAATGTTCAGCTGGGTCATACGGTTGTGCAACCCAGACATCTTCAGGATGTGCTCACTGACAGAACTGTTTTCCTCCATCTTACAACTATAGAACTTGTCGGAGACATCATATCTCTCGACCCGGGCATGAGCTTGAAAAACTAGTTTCAGCTCTTCGAACATCTCATATGCTCCGTGGTGCTCAAAACGCTTTTGGAGCCCCGGTTCTAAGCTGTAAAGCATGCTGCACTGAACGAGGGAGTAATCATCAGCACGAGACTGCCAAGCATTCATAATGTCTTGGTTCTCCGGGACAGGAGCCTCACCTAGCGGTCCTTCTAGGACATATTGTTTCCTGGCAGCTATGAGGATGATCCTTAGGTTCTGGACCCAGTCAGTATAGTTGCTGCCATCATCTTTCAGCTTGGTTTTCTCTAGGAACGCGTTGAAGTTCATGTTGACATTAGCGTTGGCCATTGATCTACAAGACATATTTGCAAAGGTTTTAGACTAAGTTCATGATAATAAAGTTCTAATCAAATTATGAACTCCCACTTAGATTAGACATCCCTCTAGTCATCTAAGTGTTACACGATCCGAGTCGACTAGCCCGTGTCCGATCATCACGTGAGACGGACTAGTCATCGTCGGTGAACATTCTCATGGTGATCGTATCTTCCATACGATTCGTGTTCGACCTTTCGGTCTCCGTGTTCCGAGGCCATGTCTGCACATGCTAGGCTCGTCAAGTTAACCCTAAGTGTTTTCGCTGTGTAAAACTGTCTTACACCCGTTGTATGTGAACGTAAGAATCCATCACACCCGATCATCACGTGGTGCTTAGAAGCGACGAACTGTAGCAACGGTGCACAGTTAGGGGAGAACACTTCTTGAAATTTTATAAGGGATCATCTTATTTACTACCGTCGTCCTAAGTAAACAAGATGCATAATACATAATAAACATCACATGCAATTATATAGTTGTGACATGATATGGCCAATATCATATAGCTCCATTGATCTTCATCTTCGGGGCTCCATGATCATCTTGTCACCGGCTTGACACCATGATCTCCATCATCATGATCTCCATCATCGTGTCTTCATGAAGTTGTCACGCCAACGACTACTTCTACTTCTATGACTAACGTTTAGCAATAAAGTAAAGTAGTTTACATGGCGTTATTCAATGACACGCAGGTCATACAAAAAATAATGACAACTCCTATGGCTCCTGCCGGTTGTCATACTCATCGACATGCAAGTCGTGAATCCTATTACAAAGAACATGATCTCATACATCACAATTCATCATTCATCACAACTTCTGGCCATATCACATCACATGATCAATCGCTGCAAAAACAAGTTAGACGTTCTCTAATTGTTGTTGCATCTTTTACGTGGCTGCAATTGGGTTCTAGCAAGAACGTTTTCTTACCTACGAATTACCACAACGTGATTTTGTCAACTTCTATTTACCCTTCATAAGGGCCCTGTTCATCGATTCCGCTCCAACTAAAGTGGGAGAGACAGACACCCGCCAGCCACCTTATGCAACTAGTGCATGTCAGTCGGTGGAACCGGTCTCACGTAAGCGTACGTGTAAGGTTGGTCCGGGCCGCTTCATCCCACAATACCGTTGAGCAAGAAAAGACTAGTAGAGGCAAGTAAGATGACAAAATCCACGCCCACAACAAAGTTGTGTTCTACTCGTGCAAAGAGAACTACGCATAGACCTAGCTCATGATGCCACTATTGGAGAACGTTGCAGAAAATTAAAATTTTTCCTACGGTTTCACCAAGATCCATCTATGAGTTCATCTAAGAAACGAGTCAAGGGAGAGAGTTTGCATCTACATACCACTTGTAGATCTCGTGCGGAAGCTTGCAAGGTGATGATGTAGTCGTACTCGACGTGATTCGAATCACCGATGACCAAGTGCTGAACGGACAGCACCTCCGCGTTCAACACACCTACAGGACGGGAGACGTCTCCTCCTTCTTGATCCAGGAAGGGGGAAGGAGAGGTTGAGGAAGACAGCTCCACCGGCAGCACGACGGCGTGGTGATGGTGGAGAGGCAGTACTCCGACAGGGCTTCGCCAAGCGCACAACGGAGGAGGAGAGGTGTTGGGGAGGGGAGGGCTGCGCCTTGGAGGGTGGTCCGGCTACCCTCCCCTCACCCCTCTATTTATAGGGGGAAGGGAGAAGGGGTCCGCCCCCCTAGAACCCATCTAGGGGGGGTGCGGCGGCCTAGGGGAGAGGGGAGAGGGTGGCTTGCCCCCCAAGTCAAGGGGGGCGCCCCCTCTAGGGTTCCCCCCTGAACCCTAGGCGCATGGGCCCAAGGGAGGGGGTGCGGCCAGCCCACCAGGGGCTGGCTCCCTGCCCCACGCAGCCCATGTGGCCCCCCGGGAGGGGTGGCCCCTCCCGGTGGACCCCCGGAACCCTTCCGGTGGCCCCGGTACAATACCGGTACGACCCCGAAACTTCCCGGTGTCTGTTTGACAACTTCCCATATATAAATCTTTACCTCTGGACCCTTCCGGATCTCCTCGTGACGTCCAGGATCCCATCCGGGACTCCGAACAACATTCGGTAGTCACATACTAGTCTTCCTAATAACCCTAGCGTCACCGAACCTTAAGTGTGTAGACCCTACGGGTTCGGGAGACATGCAGACATGACCGAGACGCTCTCAGTCAATAACCAACAGCGGGATCTGGATACCCATGATGGCTCCCACATGCTCCTCGATGTTGTCATTGGATGAACCACGATGTCGAGGATTCGATCAACCCTGTATGCAATTCCCTTTGTCAGTCGGTACGTTACTTGCCCGAGACTCGATCGTCGGTATCCCAATACCTTGTTCAGTCTCGTTACCGGCAAGTCACTTTACTCGTACCGTAATGCATGATCCCGTGTCCAACACCTTGGTCACATTGAGCTCAATATGATGATGCATTACCGAGTGGGCCCAGAGATACCTCTCCGTCATACGGAGTGACAAATCCCAGTCTCGATCCGTGTCAACCCAACAGATACTTTCGGAGATACCTGTAATGCACCTTTATAGTCACCCAGTTACGTTGTGACGTTTGATACACCCAAGGCACTCTTACGGTATCCGGGAGTTACACGATCTCATGGTCGAAAGAAGAGAT
This sequence comes from Triticum dicoccoides, assembly GCF_002162155.2. Classification (NCBI taxonomy): domain Eukaryota; kingdom Viridiplantae; phylum Streptophyta; class Magnoliopsida; order Poales; family Poaceae; genus Triticum; species Triticum dicoccoides. The sequence goes on along the minus strand of NC_041393.1, from coordinate 211,483,094 downwards.
ACTTGACACTGGCAAAGCTCTAGCAAAACGAACTACACGATCTTTTATGCTATGCTTAAGATTGGGTCTTGTCCATCACATCATTCTCCTAATGATGTGATCCCGTTATCAACGACATCCAATGTCCATAGTCAGGAAACCATGACTATCTGTTGATCACAACGAGCTGGTCAACTAGAGGCTCACCAGGGACATATTGTGGTCTAAGTATTCACACGTGTATTACGATTTCCGGATAATACAGTTATAGCATGAATAAAAGACATTTATCATGAACATTGAAATATAATAATACTTTTATTATTGCCTCTAGGGCATATTTCCAACACATACACTAATGACCGGAGAGTTACCGAAGGAGTTAGCCGAGGACCTTCGTGAGCTATGTTTGGAGATTGTTCCGAGAGGCTATGTAGCAGCATTGGAGATTCAGTCTACTTTGATGGATAAGATCAGAGAAGCTCAGAAGACTGGCAAGGAAATTTCTGATATAAAGGAGGGAATGAGCAAAGGCAAAGCGAAGGGATTTCATGAGGATGAGCATGATACCTTATGGTTTGAAGATCGTGTTTATGTGCCTAATGACCCGGAGATCAGGAAGTTGATTTTGCAAGAGGCCCATGATTCACCATATTCAATTCACCCAGGAAATACCAAGATGTATTTGGATTTGAAGGATACTTTCTGGTGGACTGGAATGAAGAAGGATATTGCAGAATATGTAGCAGTTTGTGATGTGTGTCAGAGAGTAAAGGTAGAGCATCAGAAGCCAGCAGGACTGTTACAACCATTGCCAATACCCGAATGGAAGTGGGATAAACTAGGCATGGATTTCATTACGGGATTGCCCAGAACTCGTTCAGGCTATGACTCGATTTGGGTTATAGTCGATCGTTTGACGAAAGTAGCACATTTCATCCCAGTGAAGACCACTTACACCAGTGCTAAGTTGGCTAAGATATACATGACCAGGATCGTATGTCTACATGGAGTTTCGAGGAGCATTGTATCAATAGAGGAACATAGTTTACCTCAAAGTTCTGGAATCAGTTGCACAAAACTTTGGGTACCAGGCTAGAGTTCAGTACAGCTTTTCACCCGCAGACAGATGGACAGACAGAGAGAGTCAATCAGATGTTGAAGGATATGTTGAGAGCCTGTGTGTTGGACTATGGATCAAGTTGGGATGACAATCTTCCATATGCAGAGTTTTCTTACAACAACAATTATCAATCAAGTTTGAAGATGGCCCCTTTCGAAGCCTTGTATGGAAGGAGGTGCAGGACCCCGTTGTCATGGGATGAAGTTGGAGACCGCCAATTGTTTGGACCAGATTTGATCGAGGAGTCTGAACAGAAGGTGAAATTGATTCGCGATAGGCTGAAAGTAGCCCAGTCCAGGCAGAAGAGCTATGCAGATTCAAAACGCAAGGAGGCAGTTTACGAAGTCGGAGACAGAGTTATCTTCGAGTATCTCCACTTCGAGGAGTTAAGCGTTTTGGTGTTAAGGGTAAATTAGAGCCACATTTTGTGGGACCCTACAAAGTTTTGGAGCGTATGGGAGAAGTTGCCTAAAAGTTGGAATTACCCGAAGGATTGTCAGCAGTGCATGATGTATTCCACATGTCCCAGTTGAAGAAGTGCCACGCAGAGATGGCTGATATACCGCTGAGAGATACAGTGCCACTAGAGGCGATTCAGTTGGACAATGATTTGACCTATGAGGAGAAACCAGTCAAGATTCTTGAGTATGCCAACCGAATCACCCGCAGCAAGGTTATCAAATTTTGCAAAGTTCAGTGGAGCCACCACACCGAAGATGAAGCCACCTGGGAGCGAGAGGAAGATCTGCTGAAGGACCACCCTCACCTATTTTCTAGCCAACCAGAATCTCGAGGCCGAGATTCATCTTAAGGGGGGTAGGTTTGTAACATCCCAAATTTTCAATTTGGAATGTTATACATAGATCATCATAGCATCTCATATTTTATTGCATTTTGGTTCGATCCTAGAAATTCTAAGCAACTCAAGGACCCTCAGAGAGAGTTGGGGATTTCGTTATTGTCATATTTGAGTTTTCTCGAATTTTGAGAATATGATCATTTGATTTTATTTATTTTATCTTCAATTATTTCAATTATAAAAATATGAGAGAGGGAATAAAATGAATTTCCCAAAATAAAGAAATATTGAGGATTTAATAAAAAAATCAAATAAGCTTTATTTTGGAGTTTTTGCTATTTTATTTGAATTTAGGAAAATTGCACGTTTTTCAAAACTGCATTTTAGGGCCAAGAAAATGTTCATCTTGTTCTAAATATTTTATTTAGACGGTGAAAATTTATTTTGGTATTTTTAGATTTTTAGTTATTTTTCTAGATTTTATATACTGTTCGGCGGAATTGTTTTAAAAAAAATCGAACGCGGCCGCACCCTACTGGGCCGAAGGCCGAGCCGAGCCGGCCCAACGCCGCCGCCGCCAAGGCCGAGTCCGGCCGGGACTCCACCTCCGCCGCCGCCTTGCCCCTCGCCCAAGCAAGCTGCCACCCCCCCTTTATAAGC
>NC_041393.1:211475972-211480246 GCF_002162155.2 Triticum dicoccoides | reverse complement strand
CCCGCCGCCGGAGCCGCCGCCTCCCGCCGCAGCCCTGCCACCCCGCCGCCCCGCCAGAACCCCGCCGGAGCCGAGCCGAGGTAGCCGCCCCGCCGCCCGGTTTTTTTAAGAAAACCGCTTTGGTTTTTTTTAAGAAAAAACCTAGATTCGTTTTTTTGATCATTTTTATTTTTTTAGGGTTTATTTTATTTAGCGAGCGTTCGCCCGTTCGTTCGTTTTAAAGAACGTTTTTGCTGTTTAGTTTCGGTTAATGAACGTGTGTTCGTTAAACTATTCATCGGTTTTCTTTTTATCGGATTATTCCGTGATTATTCTGATCGCGATTTCTGATCCGATTTTTGTTTTAGTTTTTCTCTTCGCTCGTTTATTGGAATCATGTGATTCAAGCGCCTAGAGTTTCATCTCGAAAACTTCTTTCCGTTTAATCAACTCAAACAAGTTTTTGTTTCTGTCAAATTTGACTTAGGTCCACATTAGTAAACGAAGCTCGTTTCTTTCGCAATTTGGTTTTCGTTGCTTCGTTCGATTTGATTCTTTTGCCAACCGGAGTTCTTAAGTTGAACTTTCTGGTTAGATATCTTATTTGAGTTTTACCTGTGCATTAGATGAGTACTTATTGTATGCTTGTTTGTTTGTTTGTTTGTGATAGAGTACCCAGATTGCGCCGCTTGCTACTTCGAATCCCTAGGTTTCACGGATCATCAGCAAGGCAAGTAACACTTTGATCATACCTCTTTACTACCCAGTTTTTATGCATTAGATAAATCCTCAAACAATTGCATGATTAGGATCTGATTAATATGTGGGTTTTGGGAAGTAGATAAGGTAGTACCTATTACCTGTTTTATTATCAAACCCTTGGGAGTTACTTCTATGTTTGCTTATATTGCCATGCTATGCTAGTAGACGTGGATTGGGTGAGTGAATATCCATGACAGATAAGAGATTGTTAATTAATGGTTTATTTAAGGTGGCAACTTTAATACACATCTGGGTGGATTGAGGTACCTGGGTATTCCAGGATTGCCTGTTTGTTTTTGGACCGCCACCCAGGCTCAAAGGGATCATAAGATTTTTCATGCTAGAAACTTCCCTGTGCAGCCACATGCTATTATGGGCTCTAGCATAGTTGATTAAGTCGTGCGAACTCTTACAGTGGTAGACTAGCAGATGTAGGGGATGTAGGCGGTACGGTCTACCCAATCGTAAGGTGCTAGCGCTTCTGAAAGACTATGTCTCGGTCATCCGTTTCTCAAACACCATGTAGTGCGAGAAAACAAACGGAGGAGATCGAGTCTTGTGGGGAAAAGTGCGCAACCTCTGCAGAGTATACAAACTAATCATGATTAGCCGTGTCCCCGTATCTAGTACTTGGATTATCATGTGAATCTCATCATGTTACTTTAATTAATGATGTTAGGTTTTTAATGATGATACTTAATTGGGATTGAGAATGCTGTCAACCATTCTCAATGTTTAACAACTACCATGATAGTTAAATAAATTTTATTCCTTTGTCGTAGGGAAAAATTGGCTTTATGCAAAACTATAACCATAGAGCTTTCCACCAGCCATATTATGCATGTAGTATAGCTATGTCATTTCATTACTCTCTATGTGTTACATTACCAGCATATTCCATGTGCTGACCCGTTTTCGGGCTGCAACGTTCATGTTGCAGACTTTTCAGACGACGAGTAAGATGCCTTAGGATCGTGGTCCTATACTCAGTGATGCCGTTGGAGTTGATGGACTCACTTATCTTCCAAGCCTTCCGCTGTTATCGTTATTAGATGGCCTTAAGCCATATTTATTGTATTAAGTTCTCTTTTGAGACATTCGATGTAATAAGTGTGTGATTGCCACTCTGTTATAAATCCTTCAAGTACTGTGCGTGTCAGCATTACTGATCCAGGGATGACACTGATGCACAGAGATCAGACTGTTTGAGGTCTGGTCGCTACATTGAGAGAGAGCATTTGTTGTCAATCTAACCCTGCCATCCAAACACCACTTTGGTTAGAGTTAGTTCAGGGTTAGAATCTAACTCTAACCTCTGACTTAGAGTATCCAAACAGGGCCCATGTCGCCCATTAAGTCAACGCCTTCTACTCGACCGGGCGTTATGACTTGTGGGACCTACATGTCAGTCTGCACAAAAATCCCCGAGTTACCTCCTACCTCCGGCCCGTCCACCTAGTCATCCACGGCCATGGGACGCAACTACCGCCGCCGGCAGAAGGCGAGGTCAAACCCGCCGGCGGTGCGGAGCCCATCTTGCGGCATCCCGGATGTCAGCTCCGTCCGGCGCTTGCGGCTGCTAGCTAGCCAAGATAGCTCTGTCCAGCTGCTTGTCTGCAAGGTTTGCTAGCTAGATTGGCACGGCGGCGCGGCGGCTTGCTCGCACATGCCGCGCTAAGGCCAGCCATCTAGCTCGAGCAAAGACCAGCACAGAGGCTTGCTCTCTCGTGAGTCACGCTCGGGCCAGCCTGCCAACCAGTGTAGAGGCCAGCGCGGCGTCCGGCCTGTCTGGTGGAGCAACGGCCAACTCGCTCATCACCGGCGCCACCGACGAACACGCATCAGTACTGTTTGAAGTAATGTTCAGGAAAAATAATGATTTGAGAGGGATTAACAGGATAGAAGGTTAGATGTGGGTCCCTCGTGTCAACGGTCAAATGAAATGTGTTGGTTTAAGCTGCCTCGTCAGCACGGACGTGTGGGCCAACCCTGTCATAAATGGGTTTAAACGAACCTAATCGGTAGTCCCTCTCTCCCATAATATAAGGTCTTTTTGCAAGCTAAACTAGCTTGCAAAAACTTCTTACATTGTGGGACAGAGGGAGTACTAGGTAGTAGTTTTTGGCGTCGATTAAGAAATTTTGGGTATGTTTTTGCTATTTTTTGTACAATAGATTCTTCCTAGGGGTGGTTGAAAGTGGTAGTTTTTTGTTAAATACTCTACATATTGTAAGTAGGAGTGAAAGTTAAGCTTTGGAAGCCAATAAGCAAGGATAGTTACATAGTGCATATGTGTACATGATTGAAAGTAAATATCAACCATGAGTGACTAATATCTTGATGGAAAACTCGAAACTATGGAATATTAGGAAAAAAATTGCATGGTTGGAAATACTAGCAATGTTCATGTGCGTTGCAACGAATCATAATTAGAATAATACTTATTCACAAACTTGATACAAAACACTCTAATTTTGATATACATATATCACTAGAGATATATTATGTTTCAATTAGAATATATTCCTTGGGCTGTTTTGGTGAGGTCAGGGAGGGATGTGGTTGGTTTTAAGATACTAATTATGGGTTTTTCTGCAAATTCATAGACAAGTGGGATGTTGGTGAGAAAAGGGAATAACTTACCTCACAGTCATTAGATGTAGATCTAATGGTCAAAAACGACGGATGGCAGACACACCATCATCACCAACTTAGTCTTCTGTAGGAGTACTAGCAAGATCTGTGCATTGCACGGAACATCAAGATGCATTTTTTTATAAAACACTTGTTGTGATTGACCCATGCGGGAGTAACCTCATGTGTAAAAACTAATGATATCTCGAGAAATAGGAGATAAGGTGAAGAGGAGTGGGGCGTGGTGGTGATTGGTGGTCGGAATGAGCGAAGGCATGGGGATTGACGACGCCGGCGGCGGCCACCAGGCCAGTTTGTTCCAGAGGCTTCCTTTATTAATTCCTCAACAATGAGGTTGTTGGAGATAAGGATGAACGAGGGAAGGCCTTGTCTGCAAATCTAGAGAGGGGTGCGGGTATCTTTTAGTTTAATTTCCATCCATCAAATATAGATCGGACGGTCTATATTGCAAGATGGCACGCGTACCATTATCACCAACTCAGTTTTCTATAAGAGAAGAAATATAAGTATGGAGATACAAACGTATTATCGATACTTGTTTCCGTTAAGTAGAATCTACATTCTATTCAACGCCTCAGCATGTGGGGCCTTAGCACACTGACTTCTCGACTGTGTAAAACAAAGGTTTTCCTGTCGCCGATAAGGAGGGGGTGACGACGGCGTGCTTTGTGGCTTGCTCTAGTCCTAGTAGTCATACTAGGTGGTCTAAGCACATGTAGATTTATTCTTTTTCACGTATCATGTTCGTCGTACTGCCACGATTGTTGTTGAAGAGACGGTAAGTTATTCATGGGGAAACCCTTGTTGAGCGTGTTTGCGAGAGCGAGAGACAGTGTGTGTGTGTGTGTGTGTGTGTGTGTGTGTGTGTGTGTGTGTGT
>NC_041393.1:211464481-211475705 GCF_002162155.2 Triticum dicoccoides | reverse complement strand
GTGTGATATATCTACAGACTAAGGCAATGATAACAGATTCTTTGTGTCTATGTGTGTGGAGGATAGAGAGAGACATGTACATGGGGCTTTGTGTTGTGTAACATGGAGACACATATACATAATTAGAGAGTGAGTGTGTGAGATACACATGCGGACATGGGGAGAGATGAGGATCCAGATAAATGGTTGTTTGCGCGTGTCTGTGTGTGTTTGTGTGCACATTTGTGTGTGAGAGGGAGTGTATGTATGTGGAGTAGAGAGACCACTAATGATGTAAACCTAGTATAAGGGAAGGGGGAATGGTGTGACATGTGTAGTAGCGGGATAGCATGGGTGCGGGCGGGGGGAGCAGACTATTTGGAAGAGACATCGAGTGTGTGTGGGAGAGGGGTGTGAGAGCGAGAGAGAGAGAGCTAGCAATGGAGAGAGAGAGAGAGAGAGGAAGAGAGGGGCGAGAGAGGGGTCGTTTGTGTCCATAAATGGTGTATAGATAGGGAGACAATGTTGATGTTGTTCAAAATTGGCCTATGTACGGAGACGCGAGGGAAGGGAGTCATCGTGTGTATGATAGGGACTTCATGAGGGATCTAGAATAGATGGTGTAGAGAATAATGTGCGAGATCGAGAACGATGATACATTAGGGAGCTATGGAAAGAGTCACGACATATATGTATACAGGGAAGGAGCTGGAGAGGGTCCGCATGTGGGAGAGATAGAAAGAGGAGAGTGGTGCACAAGGAGACAGAGTGTGCTTGTTTGCAGTGGGGGTGGTGTGTGAGGTGAGTGTGCGAGAACCACATAAGTAGGGAGAGACATTTGGGGGCGACGTTTTGTGTGTATGGGAAAGATACACTCTACATAGTGCGTGTGCTTGGGAAAGAGAGATGTCGGGAGACCTAGAGAGTGGGGGAAGAGATGTGTGCATGCCCGAGAGACAAAGTGATAGAGACCTATATTGGGGTCTGGACTTTAGAAGAGAGAGGGGTGTTAATGTGCTCGTGTGTTAGTGTTTGGGGGAGAGAACGACTTCTCTGTGTGTGGGGGGCGACGAGAAGGGGTTGACTTCAGATAAAGAGTGAGGTGTCCATATTTGAGGGACTTTAGCGTAATTGAGATATACATGGTCAATAGTGTGTGCACTCATGGTTGATAAATATGTTTCACAGTTTGGACTATGAGATAACGATACTTTTGAACATGCGTGATATACCTTGATGTACCAGAATTACAAACCTAAGATTGGAATTTTGGAATTCGACTCCATCATTAGCTTTTGTAATTCATTTAAATGGAGGTACATTTTTTAGGCCGGGATTTCATGATTTCAAATTCATACATCAAACCTAGAGATATACACATACGAGCATGTTCAAACTTTATAATCTCCCACTTTATTCATACACATACACATTTTTGCTTTTGTCATCATATTTAGGATAAACACATTTGGAATTTCATTTGAATTTGACTGTATAATGGTATTTGCTTGTACTAGCTCAATGATCCATATTTGAATTGAATGGACAATCTAAGTTTCGAGTTGGAGACATTGATTTTCAAAACTTGCACTTTTTATTGCATGCAAAACAAACAAATTAATGGCCATGATATCATAGTCGGCCCTACAAGAGCAGAATATAATTTCAGGCGCCAAAAGCTTTCAAACTTCGCACTCACATCGAAATATCCCGCGCCCGAAAGTTTAGCCCTGTGATATTCCTGTTTTACCCCTGCCACATGAACGGAAAAGGGCTGCTTTGGTAACTTGATTGTTTTCCCCTCTCTGCCCCCAACATTCTTCCCCAGAGCCCCTCCCCCTCCCCTCCCCGACCCCCCCCCAACCACGGCAAGCCGCCGAATCTAGTCCTCCGCCGCAGCGGTGGACCTCACACCCCGCCGGATCTACCTTCCGCACCTTGGAACCCCCAACTACCAACTCACCACTTCACCGGAGCCACTTCAGCGACTGGCTTGTCCACCACTCCAGATCTCCTTGACCGCCATCATGGTCCACCGCACCGGATCTGCTTAACCGGCGCCCTCGTCCACCATAGTGTAGGCCCTTCACTGACTCCCTCGTTCTCCCCTTTGTTGGCCCTTCTTACAAGCCCTCGTCCGCCGCAACAGATCCTGTCGGCGTCCTGGATTTGGGGGTATCCAACCCTGCCTGCCTGCGGCCCACCACGTGGCTCCATCAACGGCCTGGTACGGCCCAGCTTCAACATCAGCAACACAAGACCCTCGCGAGGGGCCAAGCCTCGTGAGGCGGACGACGTCAAGACCCCCGCAGGGATCGGCCTCCTCAGGCTGGCTCCTGAGGGGCGGAGAGTTCTATGCAAGGTTCTCCTCACGAGGATCAGATGATGTGAGCCATGACGACCAAGGCTAGGCGGGCGCCAGGCGGGCACAGAGCGCAAGTTTCCTCTTCGGTGCAAAGGAGGCAAGCCACAGGCGCGGAGTCCCGAGGAATTAGCCAAAGGTTTCCATTCTGGTGCAACGAGACCAAGACCGCCAGGACGGCAGGACGGAGGTCATCCACAAGCCCACTATAGCGTCACGTCCAGAGGCTTTTCGCAGGCGAAGACTACTTTTGTCAGGATAAGATGTACTACTTGTCGCCTTTCAAATCCGGTCGTTGTGGGATCCCTTCCCACCAATATTTGGGAAGAGGACCAAGGCCACTATAAATAGGACTAGCCACCACCATAGAGGGACAAGACAAGTAGAACAAGCTAGAACACACCACACCAGCTCAAGAACACCTCACCTCTTGAGGCTAGTTCATCCACTGTACTAGTTCGTCCTCAGCCCTTCGAGGCAATCCACCAAAAACACTGGAGTAGGGTATTACACCGCAAGGTGTCCCGAACCAAGATAAATGGTTGTGTCTCTGTGTCTCTTTGAGCTCGACGCGCTAGGCTTAGAAGGATCACTAGTAGGCAGGCTGGGTAGGTTGAGATCTCCACACGCACCCCAGGGTTCGACCCTCTCAAGGGTTTGCGGATCCCATAATCCGACAGATCCGCCTCACCGAAAGCACTGTACAATGCGCCTGCCGAATCCTTCGTCCACTGCACCGGACTCGCTCCACGGACGCCATATTCAACTCTACCGGCCCTGCTTCACCGACGTCGTAGCCTCATTAGGTTATTTCGATTTGTACTCCTTCGGTTTTTCTCTTTATCGTGCAACTGTTCACTTACCACAGATGAGATTTCTTGTATGTAGACAGGCGCCGCAACCGTAGCACTGGAGCCACTTCTGAGACGGCGACAGCCGGCCCAAACTCAACTGCAACATGAGCACCATCGATGATCCTTAGCTATCAAGTATGACAACGATACCCATACGCCGCCGAGAATGAGGTGCTATTATCCAATGGTCGGCGCCTACGTTCACTTTCTTAGCATAAGCATCGCACCTTTGAATTTCTTCATGGCATCATTCAATTTTTCATGAGATGTGTTATTCTGCTTGCACCTGTAGGGCCATACTTCTGGCAGTGAGCATGTTACATGTGCTAAATTACATACCAGTGCACATATAGTTAATATCCTTTAGTTTTGTCCTAAGTATTACTGTACTTCCTAGATATCATTGCCTACTATTTTACTTCTTGCATGCTATATTTATGATAATGGTGTTGTTCTGATGCCACCTGTTGGTTCTGTCAGACTGCTTAATGTTCTCTATGCTTAATTACACATCAGCAAACTAGCATGTGGTTCCTCTGCTTTTGTTCATTTTACCCTACATTTTCTGATGCTAGCTATTACATCACTGCTCCGAGCCTCTGTTCATTACTTGTTTGTGTGTTCTTGATCTTCCCAAGTTGCATGACTAATTTGATGCTTCTATTAATTATCGAGTTGCCAACCCCATCAAGCAAAATATTTGTTCTTTTGGGGCTGGTACCTCGAACAAGCATAAAAATAGAGGGAAGCAGATATATTGTCGTGTATGCACACACCCTTCTTTCATTAGTTTAGATGAACCATTGATGATCAATTCGGACCAGTGCATGTGATTAAAATTAATTTTACCTAAATAGAGGGTGTAGAATAAACTACAACAACTAGATTTGCAACCACGGGATGCTGACGATATCTTCAAAGAACATTGCAACAGCAGCGAGGCTTCACAGCAACATATGGTAAGCCAGTGTGTTTTAGTAAATGTAATGGGAGTGGGCTGCTTTCTTGGCTTGTGCCCTCAACCTGTAATCCTACAGAATTACAAATAGTTTAGTTGTCTGCTTTGCTATATTGCTTGATTCGAATGCTTGTTTGTTACTTGTTACGCTATACCTAAGTTGGCCAATATGTCAGCAGTGCCTGCCGTACTATCATAAAGAAATGCATGCCTAGTTCATTTGAGTCCTTAACTTTTCCTCTGAACTTCATCACAACACTGTCTTCGTAGTTTATATGAGGCCACACTGCTAAGTGCTTTCTCAGATTATTTCAGTTGCTTAGATGCCTTGGCAACATAAATATAGCGGTAGTACACTCCCTTTCAACTAGGGATGTCAACTGGGTCCCGCTTAATCCCGATTATAGTCCACTAGTGGTATGATAGTTCAAAAGAGTTTTTGTTTTTTGAGGAAAATGAACTAGGGAGCTAGCAAAAACTAACTAGATGGGACTGGCGGATGTCGTTTATTTGCCACTTACATCCCTAGTTTCATCTTACCATTTTAATTTCTTTTCAGCTGATGCTGCTTCGAACCATTTAAGTATAGCTTGCCATGCTCGGCAATAATTCATATGTCATTTACCATGTAAGCTTATTGCCTGGATCATGCGATAACTATCTCTTACTTATGTCCAGCAGAAACCTTTCAGGATGCCGTTCACACTAGGACACAATGTACAACCCCAGAATCTATTTGTGGAAGCAGTGTGCCATCCATGTTACCAGATGGTAGCAGTTTAGAGGCAACACCGCCGGAGAGCAGTCTGAGCACAGATATTATAGTTCTTGAGGCTCTACTAGAGGCAGAAAGAGATGGTGTGGCTGCCATGAATGAGGTAATCTTTATCTTGAGGCTGGAAATTATGGAATTAGCGGCACGCATTATGCAAGCAACCCAAGAATTGGAGGAAGTAAGAATGTTGCATTTGAAGATGGAGGAGGTCCTGCTGTTTCTGCTATCTGAAGCCCAAGGTAATCCCGGTTCTTCTTTAGATACTAGTTGAAATTGTCATTAGATTATTGTACTTGCATGTTATGTCATGTCTCTGAATGGATTATGTTGTAAGACCCCCTATGTTGTCCATGTGTTGTAATGATCCAAATTTTTTAGGAGAGGTAATCCTCAGTACTTGTATGATTGACATAAGGTGAACTATTTTTCGTGTGAGCATATTGTATTGGATGAAATAACGGTTTGACTCAAAGTGTATCCAACCTGCTGAATTCGAAGATCATGGCATTTCTAAATCATAATCATATATAAAGGTGGAATAAATATTTGTTGTGGTTTTGAAGAAATAAATAACAAAACTAGAATTATCTGTGGATATTCGTAATCGAATACAAATTGGATTTGAATTTAGTTTGCCAGGGCCCAGGGGCAAATGTGAATGCTAATTCTCCCAAGTTTTGAACGAAGCGGCTAAACACCCACTATAATTTGTCGGATGCCCGAAGCAAGTGTTTGCGAGATGGAAATTACTGTCTATCCCTAACACTTGACATCCTTATCGACTGGAATTACACTGATGTTGATAGGGGTAGACTAGTAACTTCAATCAGACATGACACGACGGCCTCTGAGCCCATTCAGACACGGTGGGCGCCAAACGTGGGCGGCAAAACACAATTGATTCAAGCTCGTCCGAAAGACATATGTCTCTCCCTCCATTTCCCCATTCATACATGGTGGGCGGCAAAACAAACTCGCCTTGTCCGAAATCGATGTAGGCTAATATTTTAAATAGGGGCAGATGTGTAACTTCCCTCAGACGTGACACAATCGCCCTACCTGTCAGCACCGTTCATACACCGTGGGCACCAACTGTGGGTAAACACCCTCTCCTCGCCCAAAATAGTTACCGGCAAATATTTGGGAGATGCGAGATTACCCTCCTATCCCCAACCGACACGATGTCCGAAATTTTAGACGGGCGATAAGTTCGTAACTTTCCCACATTTCAGAGAAGCGCGTCCCAAAGTTTGAGATCCCCCCTCCCCTCCATTTCCCCATTCATACACCGTCGGCACCACGATAACCTCCCCACTGTGGCCAGCCCCCTCCCTTCGCCACCGCATCCTCCACCTTGTCGAAGCCGCTACCCCTACCTCGTCGTCCACTGCAAGAGATGGACGTCTCTCATCCATGGCGCTGGACCAGGATCCTTTCATCGCATCCTCTCGCTTCATCGGCTCCGTCGTCCACCTTGCCGTTGCCGCTCCTACGACCGCCTCGTCCATGGCAACTGGATTTATCCCCTGACCCGGTCGTCTGCCGTCTAAAGTCTTCTTCCCCGCCGCCGACAGCCATCGCACCTGCAGCACCCTCACCGTATCAGCAGAGGCCTACACGGCGTCGCAAGAGAGGTGGTACTCTTCCATATGTGTTGAAGTTATTGATCTCACCCGAAAAATAGATCCTAATTTGTTTACTGTACTTTTCTTGTCTGTACCACATCGTAGTGGCTAGTTGAAAGCAAACATTGGTTGTGAAGTAGCTTTGTCCGGTTTGCACCTTCAGATCCGCCATGGCACGGGCACTATACTCATAAAGCTTATGGTTTCCCCCCTTTATATTCACTACCATCATCGTAGGTGCTTCGTGTCGTGCTAGCACTGCTCCTCAAGACCTCAACCCAAAGCTTACGTGTTGAAATACGAATCTGATATGATGCTCATATCACTAAAACAGATAATGTTTAATTGGTCACCTAATGTTCCTATATTCGTTTCGAAAAGCATGTGCGCCACCCACTGGTCCAGCTAGTTCCACTTTCCTGATTTTACTCTTGATGCTTAGGGTTTTCCCCTTTTATCTACTCTACTATGATCTGCGTAGGTGCTTTCTGTCGTACTAGCATTACTCCACCCTTCAAGCTAAACAACACAACACTCAAAATTCGAAAGCTTAGTTGTTCAAATATGATTGAGATATGATACTGATATTAGTTAACAGACACATTTAATTAGTTAGCTAAAGGTCCCACTTGAATTTCCAAATGCATGTCTTTGTCACTTGTTGACTGTACTTTCTTGTCCATACCAAATCTTAGTTGTTATTTCAAAGCAAACATCGGTTGCTAACTACCCTTTGCGCGGTTTGCAGCTTCAGATCTGCCATCCCACTACCACAGTCAACACTATACTCATCATGCTTATGGTTTACCCATTTTATGATGACCATGATCAGCCTACGTGGTTCATGTCGTAATAGCACTGCTCCACCCATCGAGCTAAACAAGCTTAGTTGTACAAATTCATATCTGATATTATGTTGATATTAGTAAAACTGAGAGATGTTTAATTGGTCAGCTAAATGTTCCTACTTTAGTGTCACGCCCAATATGCGACCCTATCCAAAAGGAACTCGATGGTCCCACCAAGGATAGACCCGCATATTGAAACGCTTTTGCAAGGTGGATATCATTACATCAACATTACATAATAGATGGGGATACATACATAAGGCATACAATGCCACACGAATAAAACATCACAATACATCAGAGCATCATCCGACTACGGATGAATCACAAACAGAAACTCAAACGACATCCACCCTGCTAGCCCATGCTGCCGACCTGGAACCTATCCCTGATCGAAGAAGAAGCAGAAGAAGAACTCAGGACAAGCAAGCATCGCTCTCGCGTCAAGATCATCGCATAAACCTGTACCTGCAACTGTTGTTGTAGTAATCTGTGAGCCACGAGGACTCGGCAATCCCATTACCATGGGTATCAAGACTAACAAAGCTTAAAGGGAAAGGAAGGGGTAAAGTGGTGAGGCTGCAGCAGCGACTAAGCATATATGGTGGCTAACATACGCAAATAAGAGCGAGAAGAGAACAAGCGGAACGGTCGTCAACTAGCAATGATCAAGAAGTGATCCTGAACTCCTACTTACGTCAAACATAACACAGAAACCGTGTTCACTTCCCGGACTCCGCCGAGAAGAGACCATCACGGCTACACACACGGTTGATGCATTTTAAATTCGGATCTGGTGTCAAGTTATCTACAACCGGACATTAACAAATTCCCATCTGCCTATAACCGCAGGCACGGCTTTCGAAAGATTATACCCTGCAGGGGTGTCCCAACTTAGCCCATGACAAGCTCTCGCGATCAACAAAGGAATAGACCTTCTCCCAGGAAGACCCGATCAGACTCAGAATCTCGGTTTACAAGACATTTCGACAATGGTAAAACAAGACCAGCAAAGCCGCTCGATGCACCGACAATCCGGATAGGAGCTCCACATATCTCGTTCTTAGGGCAACACCGGATGAGACTAGCTACGAGTAAAACCAGCCCTCAAGTTGCCCCGAGGTGGCCCCGCAGGCAGCTCAGTTCGGACCAACACTTAGACAAGCACTGGCCCGGGGGAGCTAAAATAAAGATGACCCTCGGGTTGGCCGACCCAAGGGAAAGGGATAGGTGGTGGTGAGGCAAAAGGTAAAACCAAGGTTGGGCCTTGCTGGAGGAGTTTTATTCAAAGCAAACTGTCAAGGGGGTCCCATAAATCACCCGACCGCGTAAGGAACGCAAAATCCGGGAACATAACACCGGTATGACGGAAACTAGGGCGGCAAGAGTGGAACAAAACACTAGGCAAAAGGCTGAGTCTTCCACCCTTTACCAAGTATATAGATGCATTAATAATATAAGAGATATTGTGATATCCCAACCAAAATCCTGTCCACCATGGAGCAATCTTCAACTTCACCTGCAACTAGCAACGCTATAAGAGGGCTGAGCAAAGCAGTAACATAGCCAAACAATGGTTTGCATAGGAAAGGTGTCAAAGGTTAGAGGTTCATGGCAATATGGGAGGCTCGATAAACAGGTGATAGGTAGCGCAGCATAGCGATAGAACGAAGCAACTAGCATAGCAATGATAGTAATGAGATCCAGGGTAGCGGTCATCTTGCCTGAAATCCCGCAGGGAAGAAGAACGAGTCCATGAAGAATACGAACGGATGAAGCCGAACCAAGCATAGACGAACGAATCCTCACGATCGCAACGAAACAGGAACTATCGAGAAGAAGCACACAACATGGTAAACACACCACACATGAACAAGACATGTTGCACGAACAAGCATGATGCAAGACAAGGCTACATGAAGCTACTCATGGCAAGAGATGATGCAAACAAGAGTAACACATCAAGGCAAGTTTAAATGAGGCTGGGAACAACATATAACAATTCCGGTAAGTCCTCATATGCATATTTCGAAGTTGGTCCAGATCTGAATAAACCTTATGTTCAAGTTTTTAAACAGCAAGTTAAGATGCACAAGGATGATCTACACGAGATTCTAGTCAAGTTACATATAAAGTTCATTTAGTTCGGAGCTACGGCCTAGAAGATATGAACAAAACAAGTTAACCATGGCATTGATGCAAAATGCACCCAAACATCAAGCAAACACCTCAAAACATGGATGCAACATGATAATATGAAGCTACATGCAAAAACAAGCAAGTTTCATATAGAGCACACTCAAAACGGAGCAACGGTTCAACACATGCACACTATACAAGTTTAAAGGACAAGCTGTCCAAAACAGCAACTAGGCATATTGCAAGCACCAAAACAACATGCTACAGCACCTTAACATAATAACAAAAGGCATGGACATGATGTACAGGTAAAGCACAACAAAACATGAACACTGAGCTATCTCTAGAAATCACTAGAACATGCTCAAACACACATGGTAAGATTGCAAGTTATAACAATTTCAGACTTTGCAGAAAATAACATCACGATGCAATGTTCAGAGCTATCAAACAACATGTTACAGGAACTTATAATTGCAAACAAAGGCATGGCATGAATCTACTAATTGCATAGATCAAAAGTCCCTTACTGACCATAAGCCAAAAAGGATCAGAAAATACAATGGCACCCACGTAAACATAGCAAGTTATTATTACAGATTCATACATGGCAGGAACATAATTATGAAGGCATGTAGATGAGCTTGTGCAACTCACTACAGAGCATTACATGGCATGGCAAGTCTACCAACAGTAAGAAGGCACGTTTGGGAAGCTAAGCAAGTCAAGAACAAGTCCATAGCATGCAAGGATCAACTACAACAAGCTTGACCAAATTGAATAACACGTAAACAATCTGCCAGGAAACATTTTGAAGCAAAAGTAGAGCACGAAAATGACATGCTAGACTACTCCATAATTGCAACAAGGACCATAGATGGATAGATCATAACCATGTTTTCAAAACACCCTTACTGAAGTATCTCAAATTATGCATGGATCTCTCTGTAACAACATGTTTACATGGCATCAAAATAACAGCAGAACAGGGACTAAAATCAGCATTAACACGAAGCCTAGTTTGCATGCTTGTGCTAGTCACCACATTGATCACAAAAATACATGGCATACACCTCTGTAAGTATGACATGGCATAGTTCAAAACACATGTACATATCAACCTCATATGATACACACATCAATCATGGCAAAAATGACAAAAGAGCTTGTTCTGTTAACAGACAGCAGAAAACATTATGAAGCACTCTTGCAACGATGATTCAGGCATCTAGATGATCACAAATGAATATGATGCAATGGAATGAAATGATGTACTAGTCGAGGCGAACAATTTGACATATTACACGCGCAAAACGGAGCTATGGATGCAGAGTTACAACATGATGAACATGGCATGATTATACTGGAATCTGGGGACTTAGTCGTTTTCTGGAAAAAAACAGACGGGCGCTATATGGCTATATGACGCACAGGGCGCGGGATAGGGGCAAAGCTCACCCATGGGCTCGGCCCGGAAGCAGGAAGGGGCCGGCTGGGCCTAGAGGGGAAGAGGAGGCTGGGCCTGGCCCACGTGGCCGGCTGGCCCACTCACGGAGGCGCAGCGAGCGGGCGACCGGGTCGAGCGGCTCCTCCGCTCGATCCCGGCCGGGGCGGCGGCGATGGCTTCCACGGCGGCGCGGCCGAACGGAGGACGACGGGCGGGCCAGGAACGGCGCCGGACGCC
>NC_041393.1:211455967-211464191 GCF_002162155.2 Triticum dicoccoides | reverse complement strand
GAAGCAGGGCGGCGAGGCAGATCGGCCGAGGCGGCGGGCGCGGGCTACCGGCGGCGGCGCAGCACGCCGGCGGCGGGCAAGCGACCGGCGAGGCGCGGGAGATCCCGGGCGGCGGACGGCGGTGCTGGGCCCGCGGGGGGGCGGACGCGGGCCTGGCGGGCCGTGACAGGCGCGGGGAGAGAGAGAGGCGGCGCGCGACGTGGCGCTCACGGGTTGGCTGCGGCGGCGGGCGGACATGTCCGTCGGCGGGCGGACGTGTCCGGCGGCGTGGGGAGCAGCGGGGCTAGGGTTTGATCTGCGGAATTTTCGGAGGGGATCACAGATTTATAGGTAGAGGGAGCTAGGAGTGTCCAAATGAGGAGCGGTTTTCGGCCACGCGATCGTGATCGAACGACCGAGAGCATGGAGGGGAATTAGATGGGTTTTGGGCCACTTTGGAGGGGTGTTGTGCTGCAAAGAGAAGGAGGCTTTTACGGTTACCCGGTTAACCGTTGGAGTACCAAACGACCTCCAAATGGCATGAAACTTGACAGGCGGTCTACCGGTGCTATACCAAGGCCGCTTGGCAAGGCTCGGGTCATTCCGAGAGCGTTTAACACCCGCTCACAATGAGAGACGAAACGGGAACACCGGAGGGCATAGAAGCGCCGGATTGCAAAACGGACAACGGGGAAAATTCTCGGATACATGAGACGAACACGTATGCAAAATGAAATGCACATGATGACATGACAATATGCAACACGCAAGCAAATGACATGGCAACAACGGCGAATAACTGAAGGACACCTGGCGCATCGAATCCGGGGCGTTACAACACTCCACCACTACGAGAGGATCTCGTCGCGAGATCTAGGATGGCACCGAAGGGAAAAGGAAGAGGAAGAGAAGAGGTAAAACTAAGTTGCTTCTTCGACAAACGAGTGAAACCATGAACCTTGAGAGGTTGAGCAAAATGAAGAAAGAAAAACAACAAAGATGAACAAAGTTGAAAACACTCGTTAGAAAAGAGGAACAAGGAACATTCGAGAACCTTGTAGATTTAGTGATGAGATAGATATTGAAACCACTCCGGTTAAAACTAGATGGAGAAGGAATAAGATTGATATAATTTGGGCAGCACTCCGGTTGAGGAAGGAGGCAAAACTTGATAAGATGAAAGAACTTGAATGAGAACACAACACTCCGGTTAAATGGATAAGCACGAAAAGAACATGATCCTCAATTCAAGAAGATGAGTGAAGGGAGCAACATTACAATGCCTCCGGAAGAAAGAATAGAAGATAGATCATTGGAATAATAGATGGAGGAGAAAATGCCAACTTGTGCCACAAATGAGCTTGGAAAGCACCCTTCCAAGAAGGTTAGAACAAAGTTGTTGGAAGACCAACAACGAAAAACACAAGTTTGTAGTGGGCTTATGGAAACATCTCAAGACTATGAGATGACATTCTGCCACTAACGAAAAACAATAGATTGGATTCAGGTCAACAAGAAGAGCTGAAAACTGCCTTCGCCGAGAGGATAGGAGAAAACTTGGATCATTGATAAGCACCACAAATAGCAACATTCCTTAGGGAAGGCTTTAAGTGAAATCTGACACAAGATAACTCCAATGAAGAGATTGATGGACTGAGAAGAACTCATGCTCGAAGGAGTTGATGGGTTTAACTACCTCATTGTTGAGAACATATGAATCAAGAAACATGAATGAAATTGTCAAGAGTGACATAACACCACCTGAAAAGATATGGTAGAAACGATTGCACTTCAAAATGCAAGGAGAAGAAAACTTGATCTCCTCAAAACAAAACATGTGTTGAGCACCATGTTTATTTTAGAGTATAGCTTAGCGGGTCATAACTTCAAGAGAAATCTTGAAGAAGAATTGAGGAATGAAAAAGAATCCTTGATGAACCATCATATAGATCTTCCATGAAGAACTCTGGTAATAAAAGGATGATAGAAAGAAAGGGAAGTTGGAAACACAAGGTGAAGCCTTGCAATGATTTAGATGGAGCTTCGCGATGATATAGCCGAGAGAACTTGGAACTCCGGAAAGAAAAGATGATCACTAGAACCAAGAATTACTTCATCATGAACAATCTCCGGAAGAAAAGAATTGAATCACCTTGAGGAAATAAGAATAAGATTTATTGTGTGCTTATCCTTCATCAAATTAAATTGATGACAAGCAATGGATTTGTCATACTACTTATTCCCATAGAAAGGATTAAAAGAGATATGGCGCAAACTTGTGAAGGACTTCAACGAACCACCGGTAGGATTGGAAAGAACGAATGAATTGATATGATAATGAAGGAAGTGAAATCTTGAACAAACCGCCGTAAGAATTGAAAATGAACGTATCAAAGGCACAATTCACTGGGAAGAATTGGAAAAAACGAATGAATATACTTGAGGGGATTTAGATACAAGTGAACGAAGAGATCATGAGCTGAATAGAGGATATTTGAACGATGCACCGTTAAGATTTGGAGAACGAGAGCTGAAGGCTGAGAAAGAAGAATTATGACATGATGGCCTTTGGAGGAAAGAAATGGAAACAACTCATGAAATTCTCTGGATGGTAAGAAAAGAATTCTCACAATCGAAAACAATTATGAGAGGATGGCATCAAGCTTGAACTACGCATCTTTGGAAGAACGGGTAAGGATATAAGAGGAACTCTTCTTCGGTCTTCAAATGACGACGAGAAACACCACCAAAATTACTGAGATACTCCGGGAGAATGGACAGCAAAGAGGTTGAGTCAACCATGACAAGAATTTGAACGAGATCTTGGAGAAGGCATGTGACTGATAGAATCCATTTTTATGTCACACTTGAAAAGAATTGAGAATAACTCCGGGAAAATTGGAAGAGTCAGGTAAGATCCTGGGAAAAGACCTGTGGGTTAGGGCCCACTAAAAGATACACCGTTGAACAATTGATTGAAAGGGGGGGATTGCACCGGTTGAATAAAATGACTTGAATGAGATAACAACCTCGAAATATCTTGAACGGATTGAGAATGGAAACACAAGTCTTCCGAGATATCTTCAGCACTCCAGAACAAATGAATAGCGAGAAGTGAAAGATTAAGAGGTGCACCGGCATGAGAAAGCATTTGACACAAGGAAAGGAATATGATCAACGCTGAAAGCTTGAAATTAATCCACCGGAGAAGAAAGAAGAATGAAGAATAATGAACTTGAAACGGTTGAGCATCTTCATGGGAAATCACTGGATAAGAACATTGAAAGAAAAGAATGAAGAGACTTCCCACAAATAAAAGGATACATGATTAAGAAATCTGAGTCCTTGAAGAAAAAGGGTGGGAGGGCGGGAAAACAAAGGCAACTTGGGGAATATGGAACAAACACCGTTGAGAAAACATAGAATTGATCTTACGGGTGTTGAAAATGATCGGGTCCACATGAAGAGAAGCACACGGGTTGGAAAAGAGTTGACATGACAACATCAATGATCAAAAGGATTAGTATTCACATGGCAATATGAGAACACTGTTTATGAAAGGTATTGATTCAACATTTGACAATGAAGCAACTCGAATACCACAACTCAAAACAAAACAAAGGATTGGCTTGCAAAATAAGCCGGAAACAAACATATGATAGATCCCATATCGTATCATGTGTCTGTTGGAAAGATAAAACTAGAGCTACTTGAATTCCCACCTATAAAACTCCCGAAACTTTCTGGTTATGCAATTTGGTGTTGGGGATACAGGGGAAGCAATATATCTCACCCAAACTAACAATACCTACATCCAAGATGTATCCATCCGTCAACACATAACCAAGAAACCTTCGGAAATCGTGTACCTCAACCTTCGAAAAGCATCCGTTATACGAGTTATGGCAATACTCCCGAACTCCCCAGTACTGGGTGACGTCGAGGTTATCTCACCAACAACTGCATAAAAGAGATTTTCGATGTCGGCAAAACTCAGGTATTCCAGAACTGCAACGATAAATTGTGACGACAACACCTCAGAGCTCAACTCCCCGGGTCAAAGCCACATAAATAAACAGGAGGCACCAAGAACAATGTTCTCGTCACAAAACCATCGGAACGATTCCAAGATACCCGCGTGATCCTAAAAACATTTTAGTGAAATTTGAGGACAGGAAAGACAAAACATCTACGTCAGGAGACCTCACCAAAGAGACGAAGGGGCTGAGGAGTAAAAAGAATCCTACTCTCCGATATATATAATCCTAAGACTCAAAATAGTTTTCTTCTAGACTCAACAACGACCAACAATCAAGGGGTTCCTAGGCTCGGTCGAGGCTCTGATACCAACTTGTCACGCCCAATATGCGACCCTATCCAAAAGGAACTCGATGGTCCCACCAAGGATAGACCCGCATATTGAAACGCTTTTGCAAGGTGGATATCATTACATCAACATTACATAATAGATGGGGATACATACATAAGGCATACAATGCCACACGAATACAACATCACAATACATCAGAGCATCATCCGACTACGGATGAATCACAAACAGAAACTCAAACGACATCCACCCTGCTAGCCCAGGCTGCCGACCTGGAACCTATCCCTGATCGAAGAAGAAGCAGAAGAAGAACTCAGGACAAGCAAGCATCGCTCTCGCGTCAAGATCATCGCATAAACCTGTACCTGCAACTGTTGTTGTAGTAATCTGTGAGCCACGAGGACTCAGCAATCCCATTACCATGGGTATCAAGACTAACAAAGCTTAAAGGGAAAGGAAGGGGTAAAGTGGTGAGGCTGCAGCAGCGACTAAGCATATATGGTGGCTAACATACGCAAATAAGAGCGAGAAGAGAACAAGAAGAACGGTCGTCAACTAGCAATGATCAAGAAGTGATCCTGAACTCCTACTTACGTCAAACATAACACAGAAACCATGTTCACTTCCCGGACTCCGCCGAGAAGAGACCATCACGGCTACACACACGGTTGATGCATTTTAAATTCAGATCTGGTGTCAAGTTATCTACAACCGGACATTAACAAATTCCCATCTGCCTATAACCGCAGGCACGACTTTCGAAAGATTATACCCTACAGGGGTGTCCCAACTTAGCCCATGACAAGCTCTCGCGATCAACGAAGGAATAGACCTTCTCCCAGGAAAACCTGATCAGACTCGGAATCCCGGTTTACAAGACATTTCGACAATGGTAAAACAAGACCAGCAAAGCCGCCCGATGCGCCGACAATCCCGATAGGAGCTGCACATATCTCGTTCTCAAGGCAACAACGGATGAGACTAGCTACGAGTAAAACCAGCCCTCAAGTTGCCCCGAGGTGGCCCCGCAGGCAGCTCAGTTCGGACCAACACTTAGACAAGCACTGGCCCAGGGGGATAAAATAAAGATGACCCTCGGGTTGGCCGACCCAAGGGAAAGGGATAGGTGGTGGTGAGGCAAAAGGTAAAACCAAGGTTGGGCCTTGCTGGAGGAGTTTTATTCAAAGCGAACTGTCAAGGGGGTCCCATAAATCACCCGGCTGCGTAAGGAACGCAAAATCCGGGAACATAACACCGGTATGACGGAAACTAGGGCGGCAAGAGTGGAACAAAACACTAGGCAAAAGGCCGAGTATTCCACCTTTACCAAGTATATAGATGCATTAATAATATAAGAGATATTGTGATATCCCAACCAAAATCCTGTCCAACATGGAGCAATCTTCAACTTCACCTGCAACTAGCAACGCTATAAGAGGGCTGAGCAAAGCAGTAACATAGCCAAACAATGGTTTGCATAGGAAAGGTGTCAAAGGTTAGAGGTTCATGGCAATATGGGAGGCTCGATAAACAGGTGATAGGTAGCGCAGCATAGCGATAGAACGAAGGAACTAGCATAGCAATGATAGTAATGAGATCCAGGGTAGCGGTCATCTGGCCTAAAATCCCGCAAGGAAGAAGAACGAGTCCATGAAGAAGACGAACGGATGAAGCCGAACCAAGCGTAGACGAACGAACCCTCACGATCGCAACGAAACAGGAACTATCGAGAAGAAGCACACAACATGGTAAACACACCACACATGAACAAGACATGATGCACGAACAAGCATGATGCAAGACAAGGCTACATGAAGCTACTCATGGCAAGAGATGATGCAAACAAGAGCAACACATCAAGGCAAGTTTAAATGAGGCCGGGAACAACATATAACAATTCCGGTAAGTCCTCATATGCATATTTCAAAGTTGGTCCAGATCTGAATAAACCTTATGTTCAAGTTGTTAAACAGCAAGTTAAGATGCACAAGGATGATCTACACGAGATTCTAGTCAAGTTACATATAAAGTTCATTTAGTTCGGAGCTACGGCCTAGAAGATATGAACAAAAGAAGTTAACCATGGCATTGATGCAAAATGCACCCAAACATCAAGCAAACACCTCAAAACATGGATGCAACATGATAATATGAAGCTACATGCAAAAACAAGCAAGTTTCATATAGAGCACACTCAAAACGGAGCAACGGTTCAACACATGCACACTATACAAGTTTAAAGGACAAGCTGTCCAAAACAACAACTAGGCATATTGCAAGCACCAAATCAACATGCTACAGCACCTCAACATAATAACAAAAGGCATGGACATGATGTACAGGTAAAGCACAACAAAACATGAACACTGAGCTATCTCCAGAAATCACTAGAACATGCTCAAACACACATGGTAAGATTGCAAGTTATAACAATTTCAGATTTTGCAGAAAATAACATCACGATGCAATGTTCAGAGCTATCAAACAACATGTTACAGGAACTTATAATTGCAAACAAAGGCATGTAATGAATCTACTAATTGCATAGATCAAAAGTCCCTTACTGACCATAAGCCAAAAAGGATCAGAAAATACAATGGCACCCACGTAAACATAGCAAGTTATTATTACAGATTCATACTTGGCAGGAACATAATTATGAAGGCATGTAGATGAGCTTGTGCAACTCACTACAGAGCATTACATGGCATGGCAAGGCTACCAACCGTAAGAAGGCACGTTTGTGAAGCTAAGCAAGTCAAGAACAAGTCCATAGCATGCAAGGATCAACTACAACAAGCTTGTCCAAATTGAATAACACGTAAACAATCTGCCAGGAAACATTTTGAAGCAAAAGTAGAGCACGAAAATGACATGCTAGACTACTCCATAATTGCAACCAGGACCATGGATGGATAGATCATAACCATGTTTTCAAAACACCCTTACTAAAGTATCTCAAATTATGCATGGATCTCTCTGTAACAACATGTTTACGTGGCATCAAAATAACAGTAGAACAGGGACTAAAATCAGCATTAACACGAAGCCTAGTTTGCATGCTTGTGCTAGTCACCACATTGATCACAAAAATACATGGCATACACCTCTGTAAAGATGGCATGGCATAGTTCAAAACACATGTAGACATGAACCTCATATGATGCACACATCAATCATGGCAAAAATGACAAAAGAGCTTGTTCTGTTAACAGACAGCAGAAAACATTATGAAGCACTCTTGCAACAATGATTCAGGCATCTAGATGATCTCAAATGAATATGATGCAATGGAATGAAATGATGTACTAGTCGAGACGAACAATTTTACATATTACACGTGCAAAACAGAGCTATGGATGCAGAGTTACAATATGATGAACATGGCATGATTATACTGAAATCTGGGGACTTAGTCGTTTTCTGGAAAAAAACAGACGGGCGCTATATGGCTATATGACGCACAGGGCGCGGGATAGGGGCAAAGCTCACCCATGGGCTCGGCCCGGAAGCGGGAAGGGGCCGGCTGGGCCTGGAGGGGAAGAGGAGGCTGGGCCTGGCCCACGTGGCCGGCTGGCCCACTCACGGAGGCGCAGCGAGCGGGCGACCGGGTCGAGCGGCTCCTCCGCTCGATCCCGACCGGGGCGGCGGCGATGGCTTACACGGCGGCGCGGCCGAACGGAGGACGACGGGGGGGCCAGGAACGGCGCGGGACGCCGGATCCGGGGCGGCGGCAGCCATGGCCGGAGCGGACGTCGGCGGAGGAGGCGCGGGGCGGCGGTGAAGCAGGGCGGCGAGGCAGATCGGCCGAGGCGGCGGGCGCGGGCTACCGGCGGCGGCGCAGCACGCCGGCGGCGGGGAAGCGACGGGCGAGGCGCGGGAGATCCCGGGCGGCGGACGGCGGCGCTGGGCCCG
>NC_041393.1:211403174-211455543 GCF_002162155.2 Triticum dicoccoides | reverse complement strand
GGCGCGCGACGTGGCGCTCACGGGTTGGCTGCGGCGGCGGGCGGACATGTCCGTCGGCGGGCGGACGTGTCCGGCGGCGCGGGGAGGAGCGGGGCTAGGGTTTGATCTGCGGAATTTTTGGAGGGGATCACATATTTATAGGTAGAGGGAGCTAGGAGTGTCCAAATGAGGAGCGGTTTTCGGCCACGCGATCGTGATCGAACGACCGAGAGCATGGAGGGGAGTTAGATGGGTTTTGGGCCACTTTGGAGGGGTGTTGGGCTGCAAAGAGAAGGAGGCTTTTACGGTTACCCGGTTAACCGTTGGAGTACCAAACGACCTCCAAATGGCACGAAACTTGACAGGCGGTCTACCGGTGCTATACCAAGGCCGCTTGGCAAGGCTCGGGTCATTCCGAGAGCGTTTAACACCTGCTCACAACGAGAGACGAAGGGGGAACACCGGAGGGCATAGAAGCGCCGGATTGCAAAACGGACAACGGGGAAAATGCTCGGATACATGAGACGAACATGTATGCAAAATGAAATGCACATGATGACATGACAATATGCAACACACAAGTAAATGACATGGCAATGACGGCGAATAACTGAATGACACCTGGCGCATCGAATCCGGGGCGTTACATTTAGTTTCAAAATGCATGTGAGCCACATATGGAGAGACCGGAAAGAATAGTATTTCTATGTGCGCTCTGGTTCATCATGGGTGGCCAACCGACATTGTATTGAAAGACTTGTAATATCTTCAATCTGCTTGCTCTTCTGCTCCTCTTTAAGTTGATCCTCTTCTCTTGCGGTCGACTAGTCAGGTTGAGTTGTTCTCCCCTAGTATATTTTGAATCTGTCAGGTCAGGTCGACTTGTTCTTCTTTACTATATGTTGAAGTTGTCATCTGCGAAGTGTCATCGCTTCTGGAGCTCTCATATTTTGAGTAGTAGGCCACATTATATTAATGCACACACCAAATTACAGCATGCATGGCATCTCTTAAAAGAATTGCAGAGATAGCACAAAGGGGTTTACAGGGACGCAGTATTGGAATAGAATCACCTCTGCATTAGAAAGATAATCTCACTTGTTTTTATGTTTTCATGCATGTCAGATATTGAACATTATCAAAATGAATATGAGAATGGGCACACGAGAGGAATATTTCGGAACAATCCACTGCCTAACAAACTTGGCATGGTGGAGGATGGACTATCTTATTCACCCATCAAGTTGCTTGCTCTAACTTGGCAAGGTTGTATTGGTCGCACATATTTTGCATCTGACCTCTTGCACTACTTCTACTTTGTTACACCATTTGTTAGTTTAAGCATCATATATGAGTATATGCCATACCTATCCATTTTCTGTACCTATTCCATGTGTCATCATACTATGTTTTTCCAGACAAATGTGGTTCTTTCGTAATAGATGTCCAAAAGGAAGAGGGTGAGTGCAGATCCTCAAGGAGTACAAACTAGGTATTTGGAAAAGGTAGTGATACCTGTTAAATCAGATAGATCGGCAGCCACAGAAAACACAGGCCCAACTATACCACACTTTACCCCTACTCCGGTGGCCAAACCCCAATTAGAACTGCTGAGAGCCCAGCGTCAGGTACTGCCTATGGTATCAATTCAAAATTGGAACTCCTAAATTCCTGCATGTGTCTTACCTTCTCTATTGTATGAAAACTAATTTCAAATGAATCTCCTTGCTCAAAGGATCATACGATCTCACAACAATACTGGGCTCTGCATTGCTCTTGTCAGTACCTCTCTCCCTTTTGCCTTGTAATGTTGTACTTAATTAATTGCTATTTGATTATGTATCATCAGTCTGCACCTTAGCTTCATTATCCTCTATTTCTTCCAATATTATTTGATCTATATTACTCTTTGCAAATGTAGAATAATGGCAACGCTTATAAAGAATTTTCTTTGGCGAATTTATTGAATTATCCTTCCATAAACATGGAGAAGGGCTTTGTCCAGCCCGTGTTAACATGTAATGTAAGTTCATCCTTCTCAAGCCTTCAAACTTTGTTCTAGTATACATTTGGATAGGCATCATTTCCTCCACTGATGTTTGCTTTGCTGTTTACATCTGTTGGATGTTTGCAACAACTACCAGTTTCAAATTGTAGTTGTAAAAACATGTTCCTTTTGCAGAACAGATCCATTTATTTGCTTATATAATTGTGAAACCTGTTACGTGTCTCCTTGTTTCTCTTTCAGAGTCGTATCTCTTATGCCAGGCAGAACTTTAGGGAAGATAGTGAGCCAAACCATCTTGAGGACAGCGAGATGACCCCAAGTTCCTGTCTTGATGAAGATAGTGAGTAGAAGCTACTCACGAGCAGGTGTGAGACAACCTCTGTGCAGTCGTTGCCTCAATCAGCTCGACTTCTTCAGTCTCAACTTAAAGCGGAAAGTCTTGCTTCAGCTCAGCTCTGACTTGAAGTCAAAGATGTAATGAAGATGTCACAGGACTGCCTTGCGCACCATCATGCCATACAGCTACGAGTGATGCATCTATCATTGACACAACCGAGGTCTATTCAGGTTCTTTGGCTGTTTGGGTGGCCTGACCTGGCCAGGCCTAGTGCCTTCTAAACTGCTCTCAGTTTTGTATATTCATTTGTCGGCGCGTTTATTTGCACTGGTGGCAAACTTTGATGCCTAGTGGATGCAATATGTGTAATAGCCGTGATAGCCTAGCATAAGTTGCTTGCTTATTTATTTCCTTGTTGTCTTGTTTATTTGGTTGCTTGTAGTCAGTGCAGTTCTTTTTCCGCAGTTTGCTAGTGGCCGCAATAACCTATTTTTTAAACTAGGCCACAATAACCATGGGCTACATATTTACTGTAGTGACACTGGGCCTCCTACGGGCCGTAGAAACAATGGGTCTTCTACGGGTCGTAGAAACAATGGGCCTTCTACGGGTTGTATCATCAATGGGCCTTATACGGGCCGTATGATCGATTGGCCAAACATGGGCCAATAACAGACCACATTATGGCCGTAAATGGGCTAGAGTTGGAATCGTCCGTTCATGGGTCGACCATAACGGGCCGTCGATAATAGGCCGTATTTGATGATGCTATGAAAACGGCCCAACGTATTAACGGGCCACGAGGGCCGACTATAACCACGGGCTCAATTTGACCCACAAGTAGAAAATGATAGTAACGGGCCGTAAGTA
This sequence comes from Triticum dicoccoides, assembly GCF_002162155.2. NCBI lineage: Eukaryota > Viridiplantae > Streptophyta > Magnoliopsida > Poales > Poaceae > Triticum > Triticum dicoccoides. Next base: position 211,452,349 of record NC_041393.1, on the reverse strand, counting down.
ACTGAATGCTAGAAATGAGCCCAAGAATAAATGGGCCCTGAGAAGGCCGAAAGATAACATGGGCTGCAAATGGCCCAATGGATTAATGGGCCGTTAATGGGTATAAAGTGATACACTATTCATTACGGGCCAGTTTCACCACGGGCCGTTAATGGGCCAAGAGTTACAACGGGCCTCATATGGCCCAAAAGACGTCATGGGCCATACATGGGCCGGAACTTAAAATGGGCTGGAATCATATTGGACGGCCCAAATGACGCTACTGGGCCTAATTCGGATAGGTTGTAACGGGCCCTGGGTTAGCGGGCTGTAAATGGGCTATATGCGAACAGGCCATTAACAGGCTTTCCGTGGGCCGGCCCGCCACCTTTTGACCAAGTCAAACGGGCCAGCCTATTCACAGGAATGGGCCTCTGTTGGGCTGTGCCACATGTCGACGTATCATAGGCGCCTTCGTCCAATGAGTGGATGACATCTGTCCCAACGGTGAGCCGACACGTGTTTCTTCCAGCCAATGCTGATTTTAGACGTGGAAAATCCCCATTGGTCAGGGTTGTTAACGGGTTATCGGATCCAAAACCGGACCCGATAGCTTAACGGCGTTCCGTTACGGTGGATGCCACGTGTCGGTCACCCTTGACAAAAGCACTTATGTGACGCGCGATTTATCGCCATGGAAGTGGACACTTCCATGATGATAATTTTGGTAATATCATGGAACACTTCTACGACAGCACAGGTATGACTATCTTGATTCTGTCATAAAATTGTGATGGATGTACATGCATGACAAAAACGCGACCTACTGTGACAAACACGTATCATCCCATAAGTGTATTTTTTTGTAGTGCTACATCATGTCATTGTTCTTATTGCATTACTCTGTTTTTCCATGAACTTCATACACTAGATGCACGTTGGATAGCGGTCGATGTGTGGAAGTAGTAGTAGATGCAGGCAGGAGTCGGTCTACTAATCTTGGACGTGATGCCTATATAATGATCATTGCCTAGATATCGTCATGATTATTTGAAGTTCTATCAATTGCGCAACAGTAATAGTTTTCCCACCGTTTGCTATTTTTCTCGAGAGAAGCCACTAGTGAAACCTACGGCCCCCGGGTCTCTTCTCATCATATTTGCCTTTGCGATCTATTTTTATTTGCTTTTATTTTCAGATCTATTAAACTTAAAATACAAAAATACCTTGTTGCACTTTATTTTATTTGTGATCTATTTATCCTATCTATCACAACTTTATCACGTCTTCTCGCCAATTTGAGGCACCGTTACCCGAAAGGGGTTGACAACCCCTTTAACACGTGAGGTTGCGAGTATTTTTATTTGTGTGCAGGGGCTGTTTACATTGTGTTGCTTGGTTCTCCTACTAGTTCGATAACCTTGGTCTCATCACTGAGGGAAATACATACCGGCGCTGTGCTACATCATCCCTTCCTCTTTGCGTAAATACCGGCGTAGTTCAAGCAGGCATCAAAAGGAATTTCTGGCGCCGTTGTCGGGGAGACATCATGAACATCAACCAGGTTCCTAATCACAAATCTCATCTCCTTGCAAATTACATTATTTGCCATTTGCCTCTTGTTTTCCTCTCCCCCACTTCACAACCATTTGTTGTTTTATTCGCCCCTCTTTTTTGTTTGGCCTTTTCTCGTCAAATCTCATGTTTGCTTGTGTTGCCATGTGCCTTCTATTTGCTTGCATCTTCACTTGCTAAAAATATATTGATATGGATCCTCATCCACTTGCCAATATTTTAAAGAGATCTAATTATGTTGAACCAGTTGCTAGTGATTTGAGTGCACTTATTTATCTCTATGAAGTTTTGCTTGAAATTCATGAATCTGAAAATTTTGATGAAGTGTTAGAATAAAAAAATTATAAAGTGATTCATGATATCTCCTTGAATAAAAAGCATGATTGCAACAAGTCTTGGAGGCTTCTCTAGTTGATCTAGTTCTATTTATTGTTGGTCCTAGTTAACTGATTAGAGCTAGCCCTAGCCACCTCTAATCCTCATATTTAGAAGCCCCGTGTGGTTCTAATCTCCTCCTTCTAATTCTCAAGTGACGATTAGCTCTGGACTGGAAAGCGCTATCGGATCGTGAAGACCGTACGCTTGCAACCAAGTAGAGAGGTCATGCTTTCGATCTTCTGTTCGAGGGATCATTCGTGGTCGGTTCGCGGGATTGTCACCAATGTTCGAGGGACTTCAAGTATGATCTATACCGACTAGTCTAATTTCGCTCCACTCCCGAAGTAGGTAACGATCGTTGATCACAACCCATTATGCATCTTCATATTGTTCTCGGGTACTCGTAGGGTGCTTTTCTATTTTCTAACACGACTCCCAACAATGGCATCATGAGAAGTCCTATGAGTAGGTGCAGGTTGTGATCTAGATCACACCTGATATGTGATGATTAATGTTCTTGCTATGCTTCCCATGAGTGTTGCTGAAAGTGCAACTAATCCCCGGATGGTTTTGGTAATTCACAACAACATATAGCTCACTGAACTAATGATCATTCAAGTTGATTATTTCAGAGAGTTCAATGATTGGCATGCATGGACTAGAAATGTGAACCCATCAAAATGCTAAGGACAAAGATTGGCAAAAGCTCAAGACTCTTCATTTTATATTTTAGTGATCCAAGATCAGATTGAGTCCATAGGAAAGCCAATACTATTAAAAGGGGATGAGGTGTTGCTTAATGTTCTACTTGCTCAAGTGCTTAGAGATATTGCTCAAAAAACCCTCACCCACTTCCCCACTCCAAATATGTCCAAATCTCCAAATCAAACTCGGCCCCACTGATCTGATATATCCGGCGCCACTGAGTTCATTTGACATAGCCACTGCCACAAACCCTAGACAATTCGGTCACACCGATATAGATCTCGGTCTCACCGAGATGGCCTCGCAAACTCCCTATTTCCCTTCGTAACATTTCGGTCTCACCGAAATGAGCGATCGGTCCCATCGAGTTTGCTTGACATCCTATTTGTTTGCTCTTTGCTAAAATTTGTCTCACTGATAACCCACAAGTATAGGGGATCGCAACAGTTTTCGAGGGTAGAGTATTCAACCCAAATTCATTGATTCGACACAACGGGAGCCAAAGAATATTCTCAAGTATTAGCAGTTGAGTTGTTAATTCAACCACACCTGGATAACTTAGTATCTGCAGCAAAGTATTTAGTAGCAAAGTAGTATGATAGTAGTGGTAACAGCAATAAAAGTAACGATAGCAGTTGACATAAAGGGATCCAAAGAATATTCTCAAGTATTGGTAGCTGAGTTGTCAATTCAACCACACCTAAAGGACTTAATATCTGCAGCAAAGTATTTAGTAGCAAAGTAGTATGGAAGTAACGGTAACTGTGGCAAAAGTAATAGTAGTAGTTTTGTAGCAATCGTAACAGTGGCAATGGAAAAGTAACTTAGCAAAGATCAATATGAAATGAGCCCGTAGGCAATGGATCAATGATGGATAATTATGTCAGATGGCATTCATCATGCAACAGTTATAACATAGGGTAACACAGAACTAGCTCCAATTCATCAATATAATGTAGGCATATATTCCGAATATAGCCATACATGCTTATGGAAAAGAACTTACATGACATCTTTTGTCCTACCCTCCTGTGGTAGCGGGGTCCTATTGGAAACTAAGGGATATTAAGGCCTCCTTTTAATAGAGTACCGGACCAAAGCATTAGCACTCAGTGAATACATGAACTCCTCAAACTACGGTCATCACCAGGAAGTGTCCCGACTATTGTCACTCCGGGGTTGCCGGATCATAACACGTAGTAGGTGACTATAACTTGCAAGATAGGATCAAGAACACACATATATCCATGAAAACATAATAGGTTCAGATGTGAAATCATGGCACTCGGGCCCTAGTGACAAGCATTAAGCATAGCAAAGTTATAGCAACATCAATCTTAGAACCGAATGGATACTAGGGATCAAACCCTAACAAAACTGACTCGATTACATGGTAAATCTCATCCAAACCATCACTGTCCATCAAGCCTACGATGGTCTTACTCACGCACGGCAGTGAGTATCATGAAATTGGTGATGGAGGATGGTTGATGATGACGATGACGACGGATTCCCCTCTCTCGAGCCCCGAGCGGACTCCAGTCTGCCCTCTCGAGGAAGAACATGGCTTGGCGGCGGCTTCGTATCGTAAAACATGATGAATCCTTCTCTCTGATTTTTCTCTCCCCAAATGTGAATATATGGAGTTGGAGTTGAGGTTGGTGGAGGTGAGGGAGTCCTGGACTAAGAGGTCCTCGGGCGTTCGGTCTATTCGATATGGGCGGGACTGATGGTCCGTGAAGATAAAGGAATAAGACCACCTCCCGTGTCCGGATAGGACTCCTATATGCATGAACGGCAAGATTAGTGTCTGGATATGCTATTTCCTTTCCCTGTAAACTGGCTGTGTACAACCCTAGGCCCCTCCGGTGTCTATATAAACCGGAGGGTTTAGTCCGCAGGGGGGACAATAATATTCATAAGCTAGACAAGCTAGGGTTTAGCCATTACGATCTTGAGGTAGATCAACTCTTGTAACCCCTATACTCATCGAATATAATCAAGCAGATCGTAGGGTTTCACCTCCTTTAAGAGGGCCCGAACCCGGGTAACATTGTGTCCCTTTATCCATTGTTACCATTGATCATCAGACGCACAGCTTGGGCCTCCCTACCCGAGATCTGCCAGTTTTGACACCGACGTTGGTGCTTTCGTTGAGAGTTGTGTTGTGTTGTCAACAGAAGGATTGATGGCTCGCCTCTTCATCAACGATGATGCTATGTCTAGAGAGATTTTTCTCCCCGACCAGGTCTTTGTGTTCGGCGGCTTCGTGCTATGTGCCGACTCGACCGGCCACCTTGAGCAGGTCGACAGCTACGCCCCCTGGTCACCAGATCAGGTTTGGGAACTTGAATTAAGTCGTTGATATCCGAGGAGATCTGATCTTCGAGGGGTTCGTGGCCCCGACTGCCGCTCCGTACCCTCATGAAGAAGGCCCTTCATCCGCTATCAGATCCCGTCCAGGGGTCACTGATCACACCAGCCTTGGCCTTAGATTCGAGGTAGATCGTGTCGTCCGAAGACGAGAGGATCGACCCCGCTGGACTCTCTCCTATTATGGAGCTCTCAACCGAAGACCCAGATGCGATCGCGCTGTTGGTAAACCCGGAGTCAAACGGGACTCTTCTAGTCATTGGAGAGCCGGACTCGCCTTTGGAAAATAACTCCGAACTGTCGAGGTCTGCGTCCATCGGGCTCGAGCAAGTGCACGGACCCGTAGATCCGCAGACCCATATCCAGCTTTCTCTTTTAGACGAAGCACTGGGCTTAATACAATCTCTTGCTATTATGGAAGCTTCGCCTCCAAACTACGCCCAGGTCAGGCTGGGGGCTGAGATCGGGGAATTTCACAACCCACCCACCACCCACTTAATAGCCACTGTCGAGGATTTAATCGACATGCTAGACTACGCCTCCGAAGACATCGATGGCATGGACGATGATGTCAATGCTGAACAAAGCCAAAACCCGTCTATCACTGGGTGTTGTACGGCCACTTCTACCTATGATGAATACATGGTGGACACTCCTGAGAAGAAGGACGACGATGACATTCAAGATCCAGGCAAGGACAAGCCCGTCGATGAACCACCAAAGCGCCGGCATCAGCGGCACCGCTCAAGATCGCGTTGGGCAAAGGATAGTAATACCGGCACCGAAGATAATGAAACTCCAGATAACGCCGAAGACCGCGACCACCCCATTGAACCCACGTCCGAATAGGACGAGAGGGAGGAGGGTCAGTACAGCCCCGAACACGCTGATCACGAGGACTCGGAAGACAGCAACTACTTATTTGCCTCCAAAGAGGATGTGAGCCTCAGTGACGAAGATTTCATTGTCCCAGAGGAACCCTCGAACAAGAATGCTTCAAGCGACAACTCATCGCCACTCCGAGGAGCCTGAAAAAGAAACAGCAACAGTTTCAAGCTGAAGGGGACACACTCAACTATAGATGGACCAAGGTCCTAGCCGCCGAAGAATACGGCCTTGAGCGACCAGTAAAGAGTTACCCCAAGCGCAGGCTATTGCAACAATTCAACGATGAAGGCCTCGAGCCAATTCCGTCAAAATACATTTATGTCGATCAACCAGACCGACCACCACGTGGACGGGACAAAACGGCTCGTCACGCCGAACACCAGCCCGCACCACCTCGCCGTAGAGGCAAAGAGACAGTGACGCCGTACTACACTTATGACTTACGTCAGGACCTGACCAATAAAGTCGTCCAGACTAGATCAATATACGGATCCAGAGGACGTGCTTCGGCACAAGACGACGGCCACCAAACTTGGCACAACCAACATCATCAAGTTTGAGATCAGCACCGAACATAGATGTCATCCAAACTTCGTCGCGATGTAGCCAGGTATAGTGGTGTCATGCACCCTATGTGCTTCACTGATGAAGTATGCAGCACCAGTTTCTGGAAGGGTTTAAACGCGTAAACATCAAGCAGTACGATGGAACAACAGACCATGTCGTCTAGATTCAGGATTTCTTCTCCACATTCACATGGCTCATGGAGATGACCTCCACACCATTAAATACCTCCCCCTAAAGTTGAAGGGACCAGCACGACACTGGTTGAATAGCCTCCCAGAGAAATCCATTGGGAGATGGGAAGATTAGATGCTTTCTGGACCAACTTTAAGGGCACCTATGTCCAGCCACCGGACGCCGATGACCTAAGTCACATAGTCCAGCAGCCCCGAGAGTCAGCTCGCAAACTTTGGAATCGGTTCCTCATTAAAAAGAACCAAATCATGGACTGTCCAGACACTGAAGCCTTAGCGGCTTTAAATACAGCGCCCGTGATGAATGGCTTGCCCGACACCTCAGACGGGAAAAGCCGAAAATCATGACAGCCCTTACAACACTTATGACCCACTTCTGCATGGGCGAAGATAGCTAGCTAGCTCGTAGAAGCAACAATTCCAGTGACCCTGGCACCTCTGAGGCCAGGGACGGCAATGGCAGGCTACGCTGCAATAAAAACAAGCGCCGGAACAATAACGACGACGATAACGACGACAACAACGACGGCGACAACACAGAAGACACGGCAGTCAACGCCGAATTCCGAGGTTCTAAGCCCGGTCAGCGGAAGAAAACTTTTAAAGGCAATAGGGACAGTCCATCCAATTTGGACAAAATCCTCGAGAGGCCTTGTCAGATTCATGGCACCCCCCATAAGCCTGCCAACCACACCAGTAGAAATTTTCTGGGTATTCAAATAGGCCGGTAAGCTAAATACCGAACACAAGGGGAAGGGACCTCCAAGCGAGGACGGCGATGAGCCCCGTCAGCCGAACACAGGGGGTTAGAAGCAGTTTCCCCCCAAAGTGAAAACAGTGAACATGATCTATGTCACTCACATACCCCAAAGGGAGTGCAAGCACGCACTAAGGTACGTCTACGCCGTAGAGCCTGTCGCCCCAAAATTCAACCCATGGTCGGCCTATCCGATCACCTTCGATCGTAGAGATCATTCAACATGTATCCATCATGGGGGTTTGGCCGCCCTGGTACTCGATCCTATCATCGACGGATACCATCTCACTAGAGTCCTTATGGACGGCGGCAGCAGTCTTAACTTGATCTATCAAGACACTGTTCGTAAGATGGGCATCGACCCATCATGAATCAAGCCTAGTAACACTACCTTTAAAAGAGTGATACCCAGCATGGAGGCCCGTTGTACGAGCTCATTAACACTAGAAGTGGTATTCGGCTCTCCAGACAACTTCTGTAGCGAAGAACTGATCTTTGATATCGTCCCTTTCCGTAGTGGCTATCACGCGTTGCTCGGACGAACCGCTTTTACCTGTTTTAATGCGGTCCCGCACTATGCGTATCTGAAGCTTAAAATACCCGGACCGCGTGGCGTCATCACAGTGAACGGAAATATGGAGCGCTCCCTCCTTACTGAAGAGCACACCGCGGCCCTAGCAGCCAAGGTCCATGGCAGCCTTATCAAGCCGAACAATTCATCGGCCATCAAGACCAATGGCATTGCCAAAAGAGTCCAGTCCGCACCTCATGGAGATAGGTCGGTGGACCCAGACCTAGAATAGCAGTTCTGCCTCCTCCGACTGCCCCATAAGGCCGCGGTATATGTACCGCGCGTACATAACTACGCACTTAAAATACCTTGGGCAACACCGGAGGCACACTGCAGAAAAGGTCCATAGTACGGTTTGACCCTATTCGGACCTAACATACCTTATTTTCTTTCTTTCACTACAGGTTCATTTGAAAATCTACCAGATGTATGGTTGCATGAGGGCTCCCTCCTTGGCCCCTCTTTCTCTTCTTTACAAACAACCATCTAGTCCTCCTCTCAAAGGATTCACTACTAAGGAGAAACGGTGCAGATGTGCGGCAGGGCACCACTGTGATCTTCAGACCACTACTCTTAGGCCCTGTGTAAACCTTCCCCTTATGTAAATTTTTGGCATGTAACATGACCTCAATATTCATGGCATTATCTATCGAAACACGTCTTGACGTACTAATAAGGATATAAAGAAAGCAGATGATCACCACTTTTTTTGGTACCCATGTTCTATTATCATCAGTATTCCCTCCTTACTTTTGATTTACATATGTGCTTTAGCCCGGCCTTCACACCGAAGGCTGTATTCGGCCTTACACATTTTAAAGTCCGAACACCTATAGGGAGCTCTTCGGCGTCCTGGATATTGCATTATATGCATTGGTTCCGAATCATGTCTTTGGTCTATAGTTGGGTTGCCCGGCTCCTGTGCTTACCAACTTACGTTCCGCCAGTTCAGCTAAGGTAGTAAAGGGAGAACTACTGTGATTGTATTTCCGGTTCATCCGGTTAAGTACCTCAGTAGAGAAAGCCAAAAACTGACCGTCATGATAAGCGAGAGCTGGCCAATGATCCGGTGAATTAGTGTTATACTACAAATCGTTAGCGTTTCTTGCCGTGTCACACGAGGGGCTGGGCTTCGACCAGCCACGTTGCAAAGGCACCGTAATCCGGATGGCCGCATAATGCAACGGGGGCTAGTACTTAGCCCCACTAATGGACTCCTATGGCTAAGGTAATAAAGCTGCATAGTCTGATTACCTAGTTCACCTGGCGGACGCCTCCTCCATGGACCAAGACGTTGGATAAAGTGCGGTTACGCGTTACGAACACCCTTGTAACATTTACATGGGGTAGAAGCCGATGACTGGCTACCTTTAGCGATATAAAGAATAAACGGACGCACAGGAGGATAAATTAACACAAAAGGCGCAGTAATAGCATGGATTCATAACATAGTTTTTTCCACCCGAATAAATCTAATCGAACATAACGTCCTTTGAACATTGGCCCTCTACTATTCGGGCCCCTTCTAGGACATCTTCAAAGTACCTCTCCGGCTTCCGATGATCTTTGCCTTCGGGCGGACCTGCGATCGCCGCTTTGGTAGCCTTCATCTTCGCCCATTGCATCTTGACTCGGGCGAAGGCCATCCGGGCACCTTCTATGCAGGCCGACCGCTTTATGGCATCGATCCGAGGACGCGCGTTGACAAGTTGCTTCATGAGGCCAAAGTAGCTGCCGAACATGGGCTCGGCTGGCCAAAGGTGGACTATTAGATCCTTCATGGCCAAGCCGGCCACCCTATGCAGCTCGGTCAGCTGCTTTAGCTGGTCGCTCAGAGACGTCAGATGCTCTGGCGCGAGATACTGTGACCAGAATAGCTTCTCGGTCGAGTTCCCCTCCTGGGCTCAGAAAAACTGCGCGGCATCGGCGATGCTCCTCAGAAGATCTGCAAACGTGCCTGGAGAACTCCAAAATTAGGTCAGCAAGATATACCTCTTACTTCCAAATTTACTCTGTAGAAGAAAGGCCTTACCAGCCATTATCTGCTTCGCCTGCTGGATCTCCTCACGAGCGCTCTGGGCCTCAACCCAGGCCTTTTTAACATCCTGGAGAGCCTTGGTGAGTTCGGATGCTTGGTCCAAAGTCTTCTGCTCCAAGGAATCGCATTGGTGATGACGTCTTTAAACTCTTGCTCGACTTCGCCCACTCGAGCTTCATGCTGGCGGCGGGCAATTTGCTTCGCCTCCATCTCCTTAGCCGCCTTGTCAGCGGCTGCCTTATTTGCCTCCGCCTCCTTCTTGGCTTGGGCAAGCATGCCTTTGAGGGACTCGTCCTCGGCTGCACCAACTGTGATCATAATCACAAAATCCAATCAGTTAAAAGACTCACTATACATATCACCTCTGACATATAACTTCCGCATACCTTGCGTATCCTCAAACCACTTGTTCATGCAGTCGAGCTCCTCATCAGCCACTTGCAGCTTCCGATTAAGCTCGGAAACCTCTACGGCCTGAGCATTAGCCACCAACATGGATGCCTGGTACACACATTAGCATAGTATATTAATGTCTGACTTATCATGGGATCCTCTGTCCGGATTGTTCCAATCCGGACAGAGTCTCACGGGCTACTGTCTATACATGGGTTCATCCTTTCATATTAAAAGTCTTTTAGAGCATTACTCGCATACCTCAAAGCCCGTTAGTGGGCTGTTGAAAGCTTCGTCCAGTCCACTTTTCGCGGACTGAACCTTTTCCATAACCGCACCCATCAGGGTGCGGTGCTCCTCCATGATGCAAGCGCGTTGCAGCACTTCCTCCAGAGCATGAGAAGCCTCTGGATTAACAGAGGCTGATGTCTACTACACAACCTTCTTCTTGTAGACGTTTTCGGGCCTCCAAGTGCAGAGGTTTGTAGGACAGTAGAAAATTTCCCTCAAGTGGATGACCTAAGGTTTATCAATCTGTGGGAGGCGTAGGATGAAGATGGTCTCTCTCAAACAACCCTGCAACCAAATAACAAAGATTCTCTTGTGTTCCCAACACACCCAATACAATGGCAAATTGTATAGGTGCACTAGTTCGGCGAAGAGATGGTGATACATGTGCAATATGGATGGTAGATATAGGTTTTTGTAATCTGAAAATATAAAAACAGCAAGGTAACAAGTGGTAAAAGTGAGCATAAACGGTATTTCAATGCTAGGAAACAAGGCCTAGGGTTCATACTTTCACTAGTACAAGTTCTCTCAACAATAATAACATAATTGGATCATATAACTATCCCTCAACATGCAAATAAGAGTCACTCCAAAGTCACTAATAGTGGAGAACAAATGAAGAGATTATGGTAGGGTACGAAACCACCTCAAAGTTATTATTTCTGATCGATCTATTCAAGAGTCCGTAGTAAAATAACACGAAGCAATTCTTTCCGTACTAGAATAACACCTTAAGACACAAATCAACCAAAACCCTAATGTCACCTAGATACTCCAATGTGACCTCAAGTATCCGTGGGTATGATTATACGATACGCATCACACAATCTCAGATTCATCTATTCAACCAACACAAAGAACATCAAAGAGTGCCCCAAAGTTTCTACCAGAGAGTCAAGACAAAAACGTGTGCCAACCCCTATGCATAAGTTCACAATGTTACGGAACCCGCAAGTTGATCACCAAAACATACATCAAGTAGATCACGTGAATATCCCATTGTCACCACAGATAAGCACGTGCAAGACATACATCAAGTGTTCTAAAATCCTTAAAGACTCAATCCGATAAGATAACTTCAAAGGGAAAACTCAATCCATTACAAGAGAGTAGAGGGGGAGAAACATCATAAGATCCAACTATAATAGCAAAGCTCGCGATACATCAAGATCGTGCCAAATCAAGAACACGGGAGAGAGAGAGAGAGATCAAACACATAGCTATTGGTACATACCCTCAGCCCCGAGGGTGAACTACTCCATCCTCGTCATGGAGAGCATCGGGATGATGAAGACGGCCACCGGTGAGGGTCCCCCTCCAGCAGGGTGCCGGAATAGGGTCCCGATTGGTTTTTGGTGGCTACAAAGGCTTGCGGCGGCGTAACTCCCGATCTATGGTGCTCCTGGATGTTTTCGGGGTATATGGATATATATAGGCGAAAGAAGTCGGTCAGGGGAGCCACGAGGGGCCCACGAGGGTGGGAGGTATGCCCAGGGGGTAGGGCGCGCCCTGGACCCTCGTTGCTACCTCGTTGCTTCCCTGGCATCTACTCCAAGTCTCCTGGATTGTGTTTGTTCCAAAAATAACTCTCCCAAAGGTTTCATTCCGTTTGGACTCCATTTGATATTCCTTTTCTGTGAAACACTGAAATAGGCAGAAAAACAACAATTTGGGCTGGGCCTTCAGTTAATACGTTAGTCCAAAAAATAATATAAAAGTGTATAGTAAAGCCCATTAAACATCCAAAACAGGTAATATAATAGCATGGAACAATAAAAAATTATAGATGTGTTGGAGATGTATCAAGCATCCCCAAGCTTAATTCTTGCTCGTCCTCGAGTAGGTAAATGATAAAAACAGAATTTTTGATGTGGAATGCTACCTAGCATATTTCTCAATGTAATCTTCTTTATTGTGGCATGAATGTTCAGATCCAAATGGTTCAAGATAAAAGTTCATATTGACATAAAAATAGTAATACTTCAAGCATACTAACAAAGTAATCATGTCTTATCAAAATAACATAGCCAAAGAAAGCTTATCCCTACAAAATCATATAGTTAGGCCATGCTTCATTTTCGTCACACAAAATGCTACTATCATGCACAACCCCGATTTAAGCCAAGCAATTGGTTCATACTTTTTAACGCGCTTCAGCTTTTTCAACTCTCACGCAATACATGAGCGTAAGCCATGGATATAGCACTATGGGTAGAATAGAATATGATGGTGGAGGTTGTGTGGAGAAGACAAAAAAGTAGAAAGTCTCACATTGACGAGGCTAATCAACGGGCTATGGAGATGCCCATCAATTGATGTCAATGCGAGGAGTAGGTATTTCCATGCAACGGATGCACTAGAGCTATGAATGTATGAAAGCTCAACAAAAGAAATTAAGTGGGTGTGCATCCAACTTGCTTGCTCATGAAGACCTAGGGCATTTTGAGGAAGCCCATCGTTGAAATATACAAGCCAAGTTCTATAATGAAAAATTCCCACTAGTATATGAAAATGACAACATAGGAGACTCTCTATCATGAAGATCATGGTGCTACTTTGAAGCACAAGTGTGGAAAAAGGATAGTAACATTGTCCCTTCTGTCTTATTTTCTCATTTTTTTGGTGGGCTTCTTTGGCCTCTTTTATTTATATGGGCCTCTTTGGCCTCTTTTATTTTTCATAAAGTCCGAAGTCTCATCCCAACTTGTGGGGGAATCATAGTCTCCATCCTCTTTTCCTCACTTGGGACAATGCTCTAATAATGAAGATCATCACACTTATATTTATTTACAACTCAATACTTAGAACAACATATGACTCTATGTGAATGCCTCTGGCGGTGTACCGGGATATGCAATGAATCAAGAGCAACATGTATGAAAGAATTATGAAGGTGGCTTTGCCACAAATACGATGCCAACTACATGATCATGCAAAAGCAATATGACAATGATGGGGCGTGTCATGATAAACGGAATAGTGGAAAGTTGCATGGCAATATATCTCGGAATGGCTATGGAAATGCCATAATAGGTAGGTATGGTGGCTTTTTTGAGGAAGATATAAGGAAGTTTATGCGTGATAGAGCGTATCATATCACGGGGTTTGGATGCACCGGCGAAGTTTGCACCAACGCTCAAGGTGAGAAAGGGCAATGCACGGTACCGTAGAGGCTAGCAATGATGGAAGGGTAAGAGTGCGTATAATCCATGGACTCACATTAGTCATAAAGAACTCATATACTTATTGAAAAAGTTTATTAGCCCTCGAAGCAAAGTACTACTACGCATGCTCCTAGGGGAAGGGTTGGTAGGAGTTAACCATCACGCGATCCCTACCTCCACACATAAGGAAGGCAATCAAAAGAGCACCCCATGCTACAAATTTGTCACACAACTTTCACCATACGTGAATGCTATGGGACTTGCCAACTTTAACACATGTATTTCTCAATTTCAAAATTACCCAACTAGCATGACTCTAACAATACCACCTTTATATCTCAAAACAATTATCAAGTATCAAATTTCTCATGGTATTCAATGCACTCTATATGATAGTTTTTATTATACCCAACTTGGATGCCCATCATATTAGGACAAATTTTATAACCAAAGAAAATACCATGTTGTTCTAAAAGACTCTCAAAATAAGATAAGTGAAGCATGAGATATCAATAATTTCTACAAAATAAAACCACCACCGTGCTCTAAAAAGATATAAGTGAAGCACTAGAGCAAAATTGTCTAGCTCAAAAGATATAAGTGAAGCACATAGAATATTCTAATAAATTACGATTCATGTGTGTCTCTCCCAAAAGGTTTGTACAGAAAGGATGATTGTGGTAAACTAAAAATCAAAGACTCATATCATACAAGACGCTCCAAGCAAAACACATATCATGTGGTGAATAAAAATATAGCTCCAAGTAAAGTTACTCATAGACGAAGACGAAAGAGGGGATGCCTTCCGGGGCATCCCCAAGCTTAGGCTCTTGGTTGTCCTTGAATATTACCTTGGCGTTCCTTGGGAATCCCCAAGCTTAGTCTCTTGCCACTCCTTATTCCATAGTCCATCGAATCTTTACCCAAAACTTGTAAACTTCACAACACAAAACTTAACAGAAAACTCATAAGCTCCGTTAGTATAAGAAAAAAATCACCACTTAGGTACTGTTAGAAACTCATTCTAAATTTATATTGGTGTAATATCTACTGTATTCCAACTTCTCTATGGTTCATACCGTCCGATACTACTCATAGATTCATCAAAGCAAGCAAACAACACATAGAAAACAGAATCTGTCAAAAACAGAACAGTCTGTAGTAATCTGTAACTCTCGAATACTTATGTAAGTCCAAAAATTCTACCAAAATAGGAAAACCTGAGAAATTTATGTAACAATCCAGATCAAAAAGAATCAGATCAAAATCACGTTTCTGCGAATTATCAAAAAGTAATTTACTGGGTGCAAAAGTTTCTGATTTTCAGCAAGATCAACACAACTATCACCGTAAGCTATCCTAAAGGTCTTACTTGGCACTTTATTGAAACAAAAGGTATAAAACATGATTACTACAGTATCTTAATCATGTGAACACACAAAAACAGTAAGATTAAATATTTGTTTGCCTCCCAACAAGCGCTTTTCTTCAATGCCTTTTTAGCTAGGCATGATAATTTCAATGATGCTCGCATAAAAGATAAGAATAGAAACATAAAGAGAGCATCATGAAGCATATTACTAAAACATTTAAGTCTAACCCACTTCTATGCATAGGAATTTTGTGAGCAAACAACTTATGGGAACAATAATCAACTATCATAGGAAGGCAAAACAAGCATAACTTTAAAACTTTAAACACATAGAGAGGAAACTTGATATCATTGCAACTCCTACAAGCATATATTCCTCCCTCATAATAATTTTCAGTAGCATCATGAATGAATTCAAAAATATAGCCAGCACATAAAGCATTCTTTTCATGATCTACAAGCATAGAAATTTTATTATTCTCCACATAAGCAAAATTCTCATCAATAGTAGTGGGAGCAAACTCAACAAAAAAACTATCATGTGAAGCATAATCCAATTGAAAATTAAAATCATGATGACAAGTTTCATGGTTATGTTTATTATTTATGGCATACGTGTCATCACAATAATCATCATAAATAGGAGGCATGTTTTTATCATAATAAATTTGCTCATCAAAACTTGGGGGACAAAAAATATCATCTTCATCAAACATAGCATCCCCAAGCTTGTGGCTTTGCATATCATTAGCATCATAGGTATTCAAAGAATTCATACTAACAACATTGCAATCATGCTCATCATTCACATATTTTATGCCAAGCATTCTATGTAATTCTTCATCTAGTACTTCAGCACAATTTTCCTTCCCATCATTTTCACGAAAGACATTAAAAAGATGAAGCATATGAGGCACCCTTAATTCCATTTTTTGTAGTTTTCTCTTATAAACTAAACTAGTGATAAAAAAAGAAACTAAAAGATTCGATTGCAAGATCTAAAGATATACCTTCAAGCACTCACCTCCCCGGCAACGGTGCTAGAAAAGAGCTTGATGTCTACTACACAACCTTCTTCTTGTAGACGTTGTTGGGCCTCCAAGTGCGGAGGTTTGTAGGACAGTAGCAAATTTCGCTCAAGTGGATGACCTAAGGTTTATCAATCCGTGGGAGGCATAGGATGAAGATGGTCTCTCTCAAACAACCCTGCAACCAAATAACAAAGAGTCTCTTGTGTCTCCAACACACCCAATACAATGGCAAATTGTATAGGTGCACTAGTTCGGCGAAGAGATGATGATACAAGTGCAATATGGATGATAGATATAGGTTTTTGTAATCTGAAAATATAAAAATAGCAAGGTAACAAGTGGTAAAAGTGAGCGTAAACGGTATTGCAATGCTAGGAAACAAGGCCTAGGGTTCATACTTTTACTAGTGAAAGTTCTCTCAACAATAATAACATAATTGGATCATATAACTATCCCTCAACATGCAACAAAGAGTCACTCCAAAGTCACTAATAGCGGAGAACAAACGAAGAGATTATGGTAGGGTACGAAACCACCTCAAAGTTATTATTTCCGATCGATCTATTCAAGAGTCCGTAGTAAAATAACACGAAGCTATTCTTTCCGTTTGATCTATCATAGAGTTCCTACTAGAATAACACCTTAAGACACAAATCAACCAAAACCCTAATGTCACCTAGATACTCCAATATCACCTCAAGTATCTGTGCGTATGATTATACGATATGCATCACACAATCTCAGATTCATCTATTCAACCAACACAAAGAACTTCAAAGAGTGCCCCAAAGTTTCTACCAGAGAGTCAAGACGAAAACGTGTGCCAACCCCTATGCATAAGTTCACAATGTTACGGAACCCGCAAGTTGATCACCAAAACATACATCAAGTAGATCACGTGAATATCCCATTATCACCATAGATAAGCACATGCAAGACATACATCAAGTGTTCTCAAATCCTTAAAGACTCGATCCGATAAGATAACTTCAAAGGGAAAACTCAATCCATTACAAGAGAGTAGAGGAGGAGAAACATCATAAGATCCAACTATAATAGCAAAGCTCGTGCTACATCAAGATCGTGCCAAATCAAGAACACGAGAGAGAGAGAGAGAGAGAGAGAGAGAGAGAGAGAGAGAGAGAGAGAGATCAAACACATAGCTACTGGTACATACCCTCAGCCCTGAGGGTGAACTACTCCCTCCTCGTCATGGAGAGCCCCGGGATGATGAAGATAGCCACCAGTGAGGGATCCCTCCTCCAACAGGGTGCCAAAACCGGGTCCCGATTGGTTTTGGGTGGCTACAGAGGCTTGCGGTGGTGGAACTCCCGATCTATGGTGGTTCTGGATGTTTTCGGGGTATATGGATATATATAGGTGAAAGAAGTCGGTCAGGGGAGCCACGAGGGGCCCACAAGGGTGGGAGGCGCACCCTGGACCCTCATGGCCACCTCGTTGCTTCCCTGATGTCTACACCAAGTCTCCTGGATTGCGTTTGTTCCAAAAATAACTCTCCCGAAGGTTTCATTCCGTTTGGACTCCGTTTGATATTCCTTTTCTGCGAAACACTAAAATAGGCAAAAAAACAGCAATTTGGGTAGGGCCTCCGGTTAATAGGTTAGTCACAAAAATAATATAGAAGTGTATAGTAAAGCCCATTAAACATCCAAAACAGGTAATATAATAGCATGGAACAATCAAAAATTATAGATACATTCGAGACGTATCAGAGGCTGCTAATGGAGCTGATGCTCCTATCCCCTCTCTCGAAGGGGGCTACACATCCCTTCTCGGAGCCACATTGGCCCCCGGAAAGGTGTGCGACGGGGGCCCGGACTGATGGGGCTCCACATTGTTGGTTGTCATGGGGGTCGCCTCCCCCAGGTCTTCGGTGACCAAGGTGTCAACCTCAGGCGCCTTCTCGGAAAAGTCCTTTGGGACAACACCTCGGTGTCCTCCATGGCAGTAGGCAAGGGGGCTCGTGACGGCGCGTCGCTCTCCTCCTGCTCAGGCTGTAGGGAGTTCCCCTCTGAGGAG
Source organism: Triticum dicoccoides (assembly GCF_002162155.2). Classification (NCBI taxonomy): domain Eukaryota; kingdom Viridiplantae; phylum Streptophyta; class Magnoliopsida; order Poales; family Poaceae; genus Triticum; species Triticum dicoccoides. The sequence goes on along the minus strand of NC_041393.1, from coordinate 211,434,036 downwards.
GGGGTGTTCGGAATCTCACGGGGAGGCCTCAAAAGTAAATAATAATATAACTTACATAATAGAGGTACGTAAGCGGAAACCGAACAGTAAGATTTCGGATACTTACGATTCGGCCAGGGGCTTCACCCTGGGAGGTCTCTTGGGGATGTATTCAGACTCTGAGTCCGAACTATCTGAAAGGGTTATCTTCCCCCTCTTCGGCGCCACCACCTCCGGGTCTTCAGAGGTCGTCCTCTTCTTCTTCCTCCCCTTGCGGGGGGATCGCTTTCCACCACCACCACCTCCTCCTCCTCCTCTTCCTGGTCTACCTCATGAGAGGAGATGATTTCGGTCTCTTCGGACATGGCGTCTGAAGGGCCTCTGCGGTGGGGGCCGCCGTTGGGCTCCTTGCCCTTCTTCTCCGGCGCTTGATAGGGTGCCAGGACCAGCATCTCCGTCAGCTGGGGAGTGGCTGGGCCCTTTGGTAGTGGAGACGGACTGTCGATCCGCTCCGCCTTTACTGTCTAGCCCTGTAAGGAAGGGAGCTGATAAGATTTCTATTAATTGAAGTATTGACCGAATAGGTCTTCGAAAAAGCTAATAATTACCTCTGAGGCCAGATTTTCGATGTCGAGCCCAATGTCCTCGGTCTTCATGGGCCAGCTCTTCTGGGCCTCAAAGAGCAGCTTCCATATCTCCCCGTGCGTAGTGCCGAAGAAGCTCTTCAAGGTCCACGGCTCCTCTGGATTGAACTCCCACATGGGGGAGGCCCGGCGTTGGCACGGGAGGATGCGGCAGAACAGCATGATCTGCACCATGTTGGTGAGACCGATGTTTGTGCCAGCACGTTAGTGATGCGCTTCTGCAGCATTTTCACCTCTATCTGGGACCCCCAATCAAGGCCCTTCGCAATCCACGAGGTGAGCCTTGTAGGGGGTCCGGATCTGAACTCCGGAATTGCCACCCAGTTGGCGCGGCGGGGTTCGGTGATGTAGATCCACTCCTGCTGCCAAATCTTGACGGTCTCAATCAAGGCCTCTTTGGGCCATGTGGCGTTGGGAACCTTGCTTACCATGGCCCCGCCGCAGTCCTCATGCTGTCCATCGACCACCTTCGGCTTCAAATTGAATACTTTAAGCCACAGGCCGAAGTGTGGTGGGATGCAGAGCAGAGCCTCACACACGACGATGAACGCCGATATGTGGAGGAAAGAATTCGAACCTAGATCATGGAAACCTAGCCCATAGTAGAACATGAGGCCCTGGACGAAGGGGTGGAGGGGAAACCCTAGCCCCCTAAGGAAATGGGGGAGGAAGACAACGCTTTCACTGGGCGGCAGAGTGGGGATGACTTGGTCCTTGTCGGGAAGCCTGTGCGCAATGTTTGCGGACAGGTACCCCGCGCTCCAGAGTACCTTCACGTCCTTCTTAGTGATGGAGGAGGCCTCCCACTTGCCCTTGGAGCCTGACCCGGCCATGGTTGGAGAAGGTGCTCGCAGTGAGGAAGATGGGAGCTTTTTGGGCGCTGGAGCTTGGGAGATTGGAAGTCAGAGGCTGGAAGAAGGCGTGGTGAAGAAAGGAGGAATCTTTGCCCTCTTATAGGCGGTGAAAATGTCAACCGTCCCCCCACTTAGGCCTTAAAACTCACCTATTCCCAATGAGAGTGTGCACCAGGAGCGGTTGGGTTGCCCAAATCCCATTGATGAGAATTTTGTAATAAGTGGGCACGATCTCTGTTTTGACAAGACGGGCCAAGAGGGGCTTGATGTCTACCACACAACCTTCTTCTTGTAGACGTTGTTGGGCCTCCAAGTGTGGCTGTTTGTAGGATAGTAGCAAATTTCCCTCAAGTGGATGACCTAAGGTTTTATCAATCCGTGGGAGGCGTAGGATGAAGATGGTCTCTCTCAAACAACCCTGCAACCAAATAACAAAGAGTCTCTTGTGTCCCCAACACACCCAATACAATGGTAAATTGTATAGGTGCACTAGTTCGGTGAAGAAATGGTGATACAAGTGTAATATGGATGGTAGATATAGGTTTTTGTAATCTGAAAATACAAAAACAGCATGGTAACTAATGATAAAAGTGAGCACAAACGGTATTGTAATGCTTCGAAACAAGGCCTAGGGTTCATACTTTTACTAGTGCAAGTTCTCTCAACAATGATAACATAATTAGATCATATAACAATCCCTAAACGTGCAACGAAGAGTCACTCCAAAGACACTAATAGCGGAGAACAAACGAAGAGATTATTGTAGGGTACGAAACCACCTCAAAGTTATTTTGTCCGATCAATCCATTGGGCTATTCCTATAAGTGTCACAAACAGCCCTACAGTTCGTAGTAAAATAAAACCTTAATACACACGTCAACCAAAACCCTAATGTCACCTAGATACTCCAATGACACCTCAAGTATCTGCGGGTATGATTATATGATATGCATCACACAATCTCAGATTCATCTATTCCAACCAACACAAAGTACTTCATAGAGTGCCCCAAAGTTTCTACCGGAGAGACAAGAAGAAAACGTGTGCCAACCCCTATGCATAGATTCCCAAGGTCACGGAACCCGCAAGTTGATCACCAAAACATACATCAAGTGAATCAGTAGAATACCCCATTGTCACCACGGGTATTCCATGTTAGACATACATCAAGTGTTCTCAAATCCTTAAAGACTCAATTCAGTAAGATAAATTCAAAGGGAAAACTCAATCCATTACAAGAAGGTAGAGGGGGAGAAACATCATAAGATCCAACTATAATAGCAAAGATCGCGGTACATCAAGATCGTGCCATATCAAGAACATGAGAGAGAGAGAGAGATCAAACACATAGCTACTGGTACATTCCCTCAGCCCTGAGGGTGAACTACTCCCTCCTCGTCATGGAGAGCACCGGTATGATGAAGATGGCCACCGATGATGGATCCCCCCTCCGGCAGGGTGCCGAAACAGGGTCCCGATTGATTTTTGGTGGCTAAAGAGGCTTCTGGCGGCGGAACACCCGATCTAGGTTTCTTTTCGGGGGTTTCCGTATTTATAGGAATTTTTGGCGTTGGTTTCACGTCAGGGGGGTCTCCAAGTCAGCCATGAGGTAGGGGCATGCTACCAGGGGGGTTGGGCGCGCCCCCCACCCTCGTGGATGACTCGGGACTCTTCTGGCCCAACTCTTTTGCTTCGGGGGCTTCTTCTGGTCCATAAAAAATCTCCATAAATTTGCAGGTCAATTGGACTCCGTTTGGTATTCCTTTTCTGTAAAACTCAAAAACAAGGAAAAACAGAAACTGGTACTGGGCTCTGGGTTAATAAGTTAGTCCCAAAAATCATATACAATAGCATATAAATGCATATAAAACATCCAAGATGGATAATATAATAGCATGGAACAATAAAAAAATTATAGATACGTTGGAGACGTATCAGGGCTCGACCTCGAAACACGAAACGGGGAGTGTGAAAACGATTCAAAATACTGAAGGGTCAAGTGTGACGCTTTGTGAGAAAAAGTTGTCAGTAAAGACACTATTTTGGTTTTTATGTCTTGCCTTCATGGCTAAGGGTTGTGTTAGTTATACAGAGTCGGATACAACTCTTTTATAAGGGAAGCTGACTTATGGTATTCAAGGAGAGGAACCCGCCTCGCAATGCTGAAGACAATCCGCATGCAGAATATGTCATCATTGAAGACTAGTTCAGGGGCTACTGAGGGAGTCCTGGACTAAGGGGTCCTCGGGCATCCGGTCTATTCGATATGGGCTGGACTGATGGGCCATGAAGATAAAGTAAGAAGACCACCTCCCGTGTCCGGATAGGACTGCTATATGCGTGAACGGAAATATTAGTGTCCGGATATGCTATTTCCTTTCCCTGTAAACCGACTCTGTACAACCCTAGGCCCCTCCGGTGTCTATATAAACTGGAGGGTTTGGTCCACAGGGGGGACAATAATACTCATAGGCTAGACAAGCTAGGGTTTAGCCATTACGATCTCGAGGTGGATCAACTCTTGTAACCCCATATACTCATCGAATATAATCAAGCATGATGTAGGGTTTTACCTCCTTTAAGAGGGCCCGAACCTGAGTAAACATTGTGTCCCTTTGTCCATTGTTACCATTGATCCTCAGACGCACAGCTTGGGCCCCCTACCCGAGATCTGCCAGTTTTGACACCGACGGGAGGTCCAGGGGGGCCACAAGGGCGCGCCCCCCACCCTTGTGGCCAGCGTGTGGGCCCCCTTCGGTTGATTCTTTCGCCAATATTTTTTATTTATTCCAAAAGTTATCTCCGTGAAGTTTTAGGTCACCCCGAGAACTTTTATTTCTGGGCAAAAATAACACCATGGCAATTCTGGTGAAAACAACGTCAGTCCAAGTTAGTTCCATTCAAATTATGCAAATTAGAGTCCAAAACAAGGGCAAAACAGTTTGGAAAAGTAGATGTGATGCAGACGTATCAACGCCCCCAAGCTTAACCCATTGCTTGTCCTCAAGAAATTCAGTTGATAAACTGAAAGTGATAAAGAAAAACTTTTACAAACTCTGTTTGATATTGTTTTTGCAAATATGTAAAGCCAGCATTCAAATTTTCAGCAAAGATTATGAACTAACCATATTCACAATAACATTTAGGTCTCACATTTACTCATATCAATGGCATAATCAACTAGCGAGCAATAATAATAAATCTCGGATGACAACACTTTCTCAAAACAATCATGATATGATATAACAAGATAGTATCTCTCTAGCCCTTTCCGAGACCGCAAATCATAAATGCAGAGCACCCCTGAAGATCAAGGACTGACTAGACATTGTAAATCATGGTGAAAGAGATCCAGTCGTAGTCATACTCAATATCAATCAATAACAATGCATACAAATGAAAGTGGTGCTCTCTAACTGGTGCTTTTTATAAGAGGATGATGACTCAGCATAAAAGTAAATACATAGGCCCTTCGCAGAGGTAAGTAGTGATTTGCAGAGGTGCCAGAGCTCGAGTTTTTGAAACAGAGATAAATAATATTTTGAGCGATATGCTTTCATTGTCAACATAACAACCAAGAGATCTCGGTATCTTCCATGCTACATACATTATAGGCGGTTCCCAAATAGAATGGTAAAGTTTATACTCCCCCATCACCAACAAGCACACTCCATGGCTTGTCCAAAACAATGGGTACCGTCCAACTAACAACAATCTTGGGGGAGTTTTGTTTGCAATTATTTTGATTTGATTTGAGCATGGGACTGGGCATCCTGATTACCAGCCATTCTCTCGTGAATGATGAGCGGAGTCCACTCATCATGAGAATAACCCACCTAGCGTGGAAGATACTGACAGCCCCTAGTCGCTACAACCGATTCGGGCATACAAAACAGAACTTCATTTAAAGGTTTAGAGTTTGGCACATGCAAATTTACTTGGAATGGCAGGTAAATACCGCATATAGGTAGGTATGGTGGACTCATATGGAACAACTTTGGGGTTTATGGAAGTGGATGCACAAGCAGTATTCCCGCTTAGTACAAGTGAAGGCTAGAAAGAGATTGGGAAGCGACCAACTAGAGAGCGACAACAATCTTAAACATGCCTTGAGATTAACCAATATTGTGTGCAAGCATGAGTAGGATATAAATCACCATGATCATAAATATCGTGGAGGCTATGTTGATTTTGTTTCAACTACATGCGTGACCATGTGCCAAGTCAAGTCACTTGAATCATTCAAAGGAGGATACCATCCTATCATACTACATTACAACCATTTCAATAGCATGTTGGCATGTAAGGTAAACCATTATAAACTCCTAGCTAATAAATCATGGCATGAGTAACTATAATCTCTAGTTGTCATTGCAAACATGTTTCATTCATAATAGGCTGAATCAGGAACGATGAACTAATCATACTTACAAAACAAGATAGGTCGAGTTCATACCAGCTTTTCCTCATCTCAATCATTTCATCAAATATTGTCATTATTGCCTTTCACTTGCACGACCGAACGGTGTGGATAATAATAATAGTGCATGTGCATTGGACTAAGCTGGAATCTGCAAACATTTATTTAAAGGAGAAGACAAGGTAATATGGGCTCTTTGTTAGATTAACAATAATGGATATGAGAGCCACTCATCATTTTCATCGTGGTCTTCTCCTCTCGACCCCCAAAGTAAAGAAAATAATTTCAAAGAAACACACTGAAATGTTTTTGGAGTTTTTTTTCTGAAGGAAGTAAAACAAGAACGAGAAAAACTATTTACAAGGGAAAGCTCCCAACAAGCAAAAGAAGAACGAGAAATCTTTTTGAGTTTTCTTTAATAGTACTACTACAAAGACATGGAAAGTAAAGTAAACTACTACTATTTGGGGGGGTCTGAAAGTTTTTCAAACACACAAGAAGAAAGCAAGCAAAAGAAAATAAACTAGCATGGATAATATAATGAAAAAGTATGAACACCGACAACTAGGATGAGTGTGTGAACATGAATGTAATGTCGGTGAGAAATACGTACTCCCCCAAGCTTAGGCTATTGTCCTAAGTTGGTCTAAGCCCATGGATCAAAGTAGCCCTCTCCGGCGTATTGAGGAGGATCCTGGGGGTTCCACTGGTTGGCAAGCTCCTGCGGCTCCCACTGATAAACCGAGTCCTGGTAAGGATCAGGTGATGCTCCGGCTCAGGATCTGGGGATCGTGTCCCCTCCCAGTATGCGTGAATGTCCACGGGCAGAACGAAGTACCTGCCTAAATGAATATCGAACAAAGTAGGTGCAGGCAAGGTAATAATTTGAAAAGTATCCTTGCTAAATACCAGGTTATAAATGAGCCTCTTTTCCATATCATAACGAATAAACTTATGTGCTACCATGATTTCATAATCTAAGTAAATAGTGGGTAGCAACTTCTCTTCTTTTTCATAGTGCCTAATGGGTATCTCAAAGCGTTTAGCAAGGCGAGAGGCGAAAATACCTCCAAAAACGGGGCCCTTTGTACGGTTTAAGCTCAACCATTTAGCAACCATAGCGCCCAAACTGAAAGTTCTATCACGAAGTAAAGCATGGCGCAAAATGGCAAGGTCAGGAGCACTGAGATTTCCACTATCCCCGCGACCAATTAAACATCTACTAGCAAATAAGGAGTAGTAGTGCAGGACACGAAAATGTATACTAGATGCTCTAGCCTCCGACACTTTTCTACTTTCCCCTACAGTAATATCTTTAATAAAATCTTCCACATCACTAGGACATGGTTCCTCGACGATTCCTCAAAGGGTAATTTGCAAACCTCACAAAAATCATAAAGCGTCATCTCTTTGTGCTCATCATATAAATAAAACTCCACCGCATGTGGTGATCTCCTAGCATGAAAATGAAAATTGTGCACGAAACTATTAGTGAGTAGGAGATACTGATCACACTGGTCATGGAGGAAGTCGGTGATGCCTGCATTCTCAGCCAAGTATTAGAAATCCTCATAAATTCCAGCTGCCTTCAAGAATGCATCACTTGGCCATTCACACGGCCGAACCTCCGCGGTGCGAGGAAGGTTGAACTTGGGCTTTTCTTTTTCTTCATTTTCTTGTTCCTTCGAACCTCGGCTCGAGGAGCCTCTCAACAATCTTCTCAACATTTTCTTCCTCTGAAAATTTCTGAAATTTTTAGTGACTCAAAATAAAAGTGAACCAAACTCAACAAAATTCCCACAAGTGCCTAGAGGCTATATCATGCATCAAAACTACTTTGGACCATATAAATTTGACATGCAAGCTCAAGTACAGGGTTACCATAGCAGCAAGAAATTGCAATAAATAAAGCACTAGAACAAAAACTAATTGGACCATTGGAGGAGACACATACCAAAGAACAATCCCCCAAAGCAGTTTTGTGAGTGGAGCTTTAAGCAAGGAGATAAAAAATGGTAGCAAAATGAGCAAGAACACGGGTTTGAGCTACGGGATGATTTTCTAGAGGAAGATGAAGTGGATGGGTGCTAGAGTAAGTGGAGGAGACCCACATGGGTCCCACAAGATAGGGGGCGCCCAGGGGGAAGGGCGCGCCCTCCGTCCTTGTGGCTCACTGGTGCATCCCCTTGGTGTGTTCTCAGTGCCAGAAATTCTCAAATATTCCATAAAAATCATACTAAATTTTCAGGGTATTTGGAGAACTTTCATCTTTTGGGTATTTTTTATTGCATGTATAAATCAGAAAGCAGACAGAAAATATTATTTTCTCTTTTAATCTAAATAACAGAAAGTAAAAGGAGGGTACAGAAAGTTGTGCCTTCTAAATTCATCCATCTCATGCTCATCAAAAGGAATCCATTAACAAGGTTGATCAAGTCTTATTAACAAACTTCTTCTGAATGACATGAAATCGGAGAATTTTCAAATAACACTAGGTTACCTCAACGGGGATATGCATGTTCCCAACAATAAGAATATCATATTTCTTTTTTATAGTAGGAAGAGGGAATTCAAAACCTCCAATAGTAATAGTTGAAATTTTCCAATAGTATTGATACTATGAACTTGAGGTTGTTTCTTCGGGAAGTGTACCGTTGCTCATTACCATTAACATGAAAAGTGACATTGCCTTTGTTGCAATCAATAACATCCCCTGCAGTATTCAAAAAGGGTCTACCAAGGATGATCGACATACTGTCGTCCTCGGGAATATCAAGAATAACAAAGTCCATTAAGATAGTAACTTGTAACCACAATAGGCACATCCTCACAAATACCGATGGGTATAGCATTGATTTATCAGCCATTTGCAAAGAGATTTCAGTAGGTGTCAACTTGTTCAATTCAATTCTACGATATAAAGAAAAAGGCATAACACTAACACTGGCTCCAAGATCACATAAAGCAGTTTTAACATACTTTCTTTTAATGGAGCATGGTATAGTTGGTACCCTTGGATCTCCTAGTTTCTTTGGTATTCCACCCTTAAAAGTATAATTAGCAAGCATGGTGGAAATTTCAGCTTTTGGTATCTTTCTTTTATTAGTAACAATATGTTTCATATACTTGGCATAAGGAGGCATTTTAAGCATATCAGTCAAACACATAAGCAAAAAGATAGGTCTAATCATTTCAGCAAAGCGCTCAAAATCCTCACCATCCTTTTTCTTGGATAGCTTAGGAGGAAAGGCATGGGTTTCTGAACCCATAGTTCTCTTTCTTTACCGTGCTTCCTGGCAACGAAGTCTTTCTTATCATAAGTTGATTCCTTGATTGTGGGTTATCAAGATCAACAGCAGGTTTAATCTCTACATCATTATCATTACTAGGTTGAGCATCAACAGGAACATCATCATTAAAATTATCACTAGGTTCATGTTCATCACCAGATTGTGTCTCGGCATCAGAATTAGAAATGTCATTGGGATTCTCAGGTGTGTCTATAGCAGGTTCACTATCATGCAAAGTCCTATGAGTGTTCTTTACCTTTTTATTAGTAGTACTAGGTGCATCAGTATTAATTCTCTCAGAATCTTGCTCAACTCTCTTAGGATGGCCCTCAGGATACAAAGGTTCCTGGGCCATTTTACCACCTCTAGTCATAACCCCAACAACATTATCATTTTTCTTATTATTTAACTCATTGAGCAAATCATCTTGTGCCTTAAGTACTTGTTCCACTTCAGTTGTAACCATGGAAGCATGTTTACTAATAAGCTTAAGCTCATTTTAACTCTAGACATATAATCACTTAATTGTTCAACCATATAAGCATTACATTTCAATTGTCTACTAAAATAAGCATTGAAATTTTCTTGTTTAACAGTAAAGTTATCAAACTCATCCAAGCACTGACTAGCAGACTTATTATGAGGGATATCACCTTCATCAAATCTATAGAGAGAAATTACCTCTACTACCTGTGTCGGGTTATCAAGACCATGTATTTCTTAAATAGGCGGTAAATTCTAAACATCTTCAGCTTTAATACCTTTTTCTTTCATAGATTTCTTTGCCTCTTGCATATCTTCAGGACTGAGAAATAGAATACCTCTTTTCTTCAGAGTTGGCTGAGGAGTTGGTTCAGGAAGTGTCCAATCATTATCATTACTCAATATATTATTCAATAGCAATTCAGCTTGCTCAACAGTTCTTTCCCTGAAAACACAACCAGCACAACTATCTAGGTGGTCTCCGGAAGCATCGGTTAGTCCGTTATAGAAGATATCAACACTACTAGGGAAAACCTTATACACAGAACTTTAGCAGTAGTGTGCATTAAAAAAGGGCGCTAGTGCTACATAGCAGTAGCGCGTTCGGGACAGGAGCGCTACAGATAAACATTTAGCAGTAGCGCGTGCTCCTGTAAAAGCGCTACTACTAATATTCCCATTACTAAGCGGATAGGCTACACATAGTAGTAGTGGTCTTGTAGAAACCGCGCTACCGCTAGGATCTATGTAGCAACGCGTTTACTATGAGAAGCGCTACTGCTAATGAAAATAAAATAAAATAAAAAACAAATAGAAAAGTAAATGAAAATGAAAGAAATAGAAATAGGAGAAAGGAAAAATGAAACGTAAAGAAAAATAAATGAAAAGGGGGGAAAAGGAGAAAGGCATAGCAGTAGCGTCTGTTCATAAGAGGCGCTATAGATAATATAGCAGCAGTGCGTTTCCTAGATTCCCGCTATAGAAACAGAAAAGGAAATAAGAAAATAAAAGGAAAATACATAGCTATAGCAGTAAGGCGTTTAGTAAAAACCATTATATCTATCTTAGCTATAGCGCGTTTTGCAAAACGCGCTACCACTAAGTTTGACTTAACCCAAAAATGGTTTCCCCCGGCCACCACTTCTCCCCCAAATCCCTCACCCCACTTCGCCGTTGTCTCCCCAATTCGCCGTCCCCCACTTCGTCGCCGTCTCCTGCCGACGTCGACGCCCCTGAAGCCACCAGAGCCGCGCGTCATCGACGCCACCGGAGCCGCCCCCAACGCCACCGGAGCCGCCCTCAGCGCCACGGGAGCCACCCTCGACGCCGCTGCCTCCCCCACCACAACTGCCTCCCTCGGCGTCACCGGAGATGCCCCTGCCTCCCTCGCCACCACCGGAGCCATCCTCTGTAAGCCCCCACCCCTCCTCTCTCTCTCATGCATAGCAGAAACACTAGACAGAGAACTAGCTAGCTAGGTTAACTAGTTTAATTAGGTTAGTTATCTAGGTTAGTGCAAAAATGTAGTTAGGGCTTTGACAGAGAACTAGTTAGGTTAACTAGTTTAATTAGGTTAATTATCTAGGTTAGTGCAAAAATTTAGTTAGGGCTTTGATAGAGAACTAGTTAGGTTAACTAGTTTAATTAGGTTAATTTTCTAGGTTAGTGAAAAAAAATATTTAGGGCTTTGACAGAGAACTAGCTAGGTTAACTAGTTTAATTAGGTTAATTATCTAGGTAAACTAGGTTAACTAGCTAGGTTAACTAACTAGGTTAAATAGCTAGGTTAAATAGCTAGGTTAATTAGGTTCGTTAGGTTAATAAGCTAGGTTAAGTAGGTTGGCTAGGTTAGAGCAAAAATTTATTTTAGAGCATTAGGTCAGAAGGGTTAGATAAATGGAGTTCCTTTGCAATTTAATTGGGTTCTGTCCTAGAAAGAGAAGGGTTAGAGAAAATAATGTGTGTGCGAGAGAGAGAGAGAGAGGAATAGCTAGATCAACATAATTTGGGATCTGTCCTAGGCAGAGAAGTGTTTAGTGAGGTCATTTTTCAAAGGTTTTTGATTTTTGAAAAGACCACTATTTTTCAAGGAAAAGAATTTAGGCAAGTTTTATTTTAATGATGATCCCTTCTTAGACTTTTATTGTTGATTATATCTTTTCATTGAAGTGGTCATGTTATATCTTTTCATTGAAGTGGTTCGATTGTGCCCAAGTGGGCTTTTGTTGTTTCTAGGGAATGAAGCTGAGTGGCCTATGTTTTGCTGGAATGTTGATTCATTTCTGTTCCGGCAAATTTCAGGTGCTCGATTTTTCCACTTTTTAGCAAAGGTCATGCCGAAAATTTTCATGAATTTCGGGATGACTTGTGCTACAAACTAGGACATATCGAGTGCCCGAGATTTGCTGCACCGGGAAGGATTCAACGTTCCTGCAAAACATAGGCCTTTTTATGTCATTATTCATTTTATTAGGTCTAGAATTAATTGACTAGATTTAATCATAGGAAACAAGGCTAGGAACGATGAAGGACAGGGTTCTGGTGATTGCGACGATGCCTACCTGGCGGCACACAAATATTCGAGCTTTGCCAACGATCAATGGTTATTATTGTTGGGCCCACCTGTCTCATCCGAGACCGACATTGAGACCGGCGCCGAGACTAGCGTTGAGACCCAGACCGGCACCAAGACCGGCACCGAGACCGGCGCCGAGACTGGCAAAGCCTTAGAACCGAAATCGAAGAGGAGATGTTGACGCCCAAACTAGCTCCTCACTACTAGACTAGTGGTCATGGAGCTGGATGACGGCAATTTTGAGCCAAAACTGCCTGTGGAAGCGCGCTCCTGCTGCGGCAATCAGATAGGTTGCATCGTACGGGCATGCGCCACCATCAATGATGAGAAACTAAAGAAGAGGCGAAAAATGAAGCAGTCCATCCTAACCCTGCTGCGCCAGATATTCTTGTTCCCGGGCCGGGATGAAATCCAATATAAAGATCCACAGAAACACCCGGCAATGAAGCAGATAAACAAACGTGCCATGACCAAGTGTAGCGACGCGTTGGCTACCTGGAAAGGAAGGGTGAAAAGCGCCATTGACAAAAAGGAACCCTACTCCGAGATTGTGAAGGAAAATCCGACAATCACGGTAGAGCAGTTTGGACTATTCAAGCCGGCTTGATGCCGAAGATGCCAAAAAAGTCAAAATACATGAAGGGGCTTCAAGAGAGGAACATGGGGCACCAACACCTCGGAAGCCATGGTTATGCGGGGAAGAGGTCCATATGGGCCAAGGAGGACGCAGAACGCGAAAGTATGGGCATCCCAGACCCCTCGACAGAGTTCACCGTCCCGCAGGAGTATGACGTCCTCAGGGCCTGGTACCGTTGGGACCCAGTCAAGAAGTTTTTCAAGACGGACCCGGTCACAACGGTGTTCATGAGACTGCTGGTAATTTTAGTTTCTGATCAACTCAACTACATGTTTAATCATATTTGTAAACGATCCTTGTTCCTTTTGCAGAGAGAGCAGCACAGGATTGCGGCCGAAAGCGACTCGCGGTCTGAGGCGTTAGCGAGGCCCAAGTGGGACACCCCATTCAACCAGGCATTGAACATATTGAAACAACTTCTGGTCGACACTCAGTCGTCGTATGGATGCGTGCATGGTGTTGGAGACAGCGCCACGTGGAAGAAGTACTACGGTGAGACCACGGAGGAGAGAAAGGAAATACGGAGGTTAACTGAAGAAAGCATCGACAAGAAGGTTGAGATTGCGGTTGAGAAGAATTCAGCTAAGACAATCGCAATAGCGGTAGCTACCGTACAACGGGAGCTGACAGTCTTGGTTCCGGCTATCGTCTGTTGGAGCAAGCAAAATCCAGAAAAAGATGCAGTGGACTTTCCCCTTGCTGACTTCTTCAGGAGCAGCTCGACTAGCATTGCACCAGCGCCGGCTCCCGCACCTGCTTTGTCTTTGGCTGAGCTCGACGCCCTCATGGTACCTTTCACACCGGCCCTCTTCAATAAATGTATAATCTCATGTTTCAGTTGCCTTTCGGATGTCTCACATCGTAGACCTGTCTTTGCAGGCCGACACCCCGTGCACCATATTGTACGACATCAATGGCCAGAAGGTGGACATGGGGGAGGCGATGATAATGAAGCCAAAGGAACAATTGTTCCATAGCCGGCCGATCGCCCCAGACGTCTTCAAGGTTTTTGTGGCTAGTGTCAAACCGGGCCACGAGAATTTGGTTCCTCTGGTACTAGGGGAAGATGACAACAAGACCCCGCGATGGCTTGGCGATTGCAAAACATGGGTCCTATTGTGGCCAAAGAGTCTACTTCGTCTCGAGGCGGCCGGGAGCACACCCACAACCACGCAGCCTTCGCAAGGTATGAACATCAGTACCCCACCTACCCAATTAGCGTCACCTGTCGTGGTGGGTGATAGCGGACTGGGTGACGAAGAGGCTCCATTAGTCGCTGATGATGTCGCCATAGATGAGGATGAGGATAACGATAAAACTCAACCGTATCTCAATATTGGCGCCACTGATGACGGAGGATAGATGGCTCAGCAGTATGAGTACTCAGGGTTTGAGCGTCATGAGTCGGTGCCTGAATTGCTGCCTCCGGAGCTTGAACATACTGTAGACGACCTTCCACCAAAGAAGCATCGGAAGAGAGCGAGGAAAGGCAGCAATAAAGTTGTTGCTATGATCCAGCCGCCTCCGCAGCCTCGGGTTCAAGAGTGTATACTTGTCTGCGGTGTGGCGAAATAATATATCACCGGTGAACCAATCCTACCTAAGGCATTGGTACAGGCCATACACAGCGATCTAAGGAGACTTCATGACGATGTGCTGCAGGGAGAGAAAAGCCTAATCGCCTCGAAAAATCCAGGATACCCACTCTACGTGGTTAACGTGTTGGGCAAAGTTTGTACATCGACACAATCCCTGCGGAGAAGTTCTTCCTTCGATTCGATTACATCTTCGACATGTTTCACTTGAAGAAGCTGGATTTTACGTTTGTTTGCCTTTATGCCTTGTACATGAACTAAATTACCGGGATTGAGCAGATACCTTATATCGGTGTCGTTCACCCGTACTTCATGCGCGAGAGCTTCTTCGCAGTCTGTGCAGAGCACCGTGAATACGCGAGGGACTACCTCATCAATTTCATGGCCGCCAATAAGGAAAAGGAGACAATTCTCGTGCCTTATCATCCCATGTAAGTCATCCGCGCGGATATCCTTCCTTCGATTTCAATCATTCATTTGCACGATGGAGGCTAATTAATTTGAGGTGTACTTATTTGCGCAGCAACTGGCGTGCCGTCCTCATCATCCTTTACCCCCGATACTCCCACGCTCTTTACTTGGACTCATCGAAGAACATTAACAAAAAGGATTACACCCACATCAAGTCTGTTCTCGACAGTGCTATCTTTTTCTACGGCGTACGGGGTGGAGAGATCAAGATCAAGAAGACTAGGAATGGCAGGGCTGCCTTCGGCCATAAGACCGACTTCTGCTGCATCCAGCAACTGAGTAATACTCTTAATGATGGATTCTATGTCATACAACAAATGCTAGACTACATACGGGATCGGCAGAACCTTCACATGTCACCTATAGTCGGGGATGCCCATATTCTTTAATGGGCAAGAAACGTAGGAGATAACAACAATCATCGGCTTTGAGCTGAGTTCTATCGCATCCAGCATGAACTTTCCCAAATCATCATGAAGGAGGTCCTCGAAAAAACAGGGTTGTTCTACAAGGAAGGGGAAATGTCGCGGCAAGACGTCTGAACACACGTAGCAGCTCAGCATCTCGACCTGAAGCCTTTCACTAAGCTCGGGGACTATCTCCCTAACTTGGATGGATGGCACGACATACTTGAGTGATTGTCGATATATGAAAATGTGTCTGTTTAGTCCATACTTTATGTATGATGAAACTTTGAGTTATGCACGACGAAACTTTATTTGTGATGTAATTAAATCATCCTCCTCGACTAGCGAAGATCACTCTAGGTAGGGCACTTTGGGTACGATGAACTTTGTTATTTATGCTTATGATATGTTGCTTTTATTTTTGCCAAGTCTGTCTCTTTCTTATGCTCAACTATATATGTTGCATATCATCGACTCATGTGATGATGTAGGTGCATAGATCATCGATGGCGAAGAAGTGCTACGCCAGGAGTATACAACGAGTGGCCGAAGTGTCAGGCACAGGTGTACCGGTTTCCGGTTTCTGAGCGACAGCCAGTAGTTAGTTTAGGTTCAGGCTAGTGCGAGAGAGGGGTACGAACTCATGTACTGCATAGTTCCGCTCTCACTCATAGTGATAGCTCTTCTCGCGTATATCATTGTTTAGATGGATGACGATGTAGTTGCAAGAACTTGTATCGCTATTTTCAAGATGATGACGAGAGACCACTTTGTGTTGGATGATGATTATGATGATGACATGATTTGATGCTATGATTAAATTTGTATGTGTATGATGCTAAAGATTATTTTATAAAGCCTGTTCATATACAAAATAAATATGCAAAAAAAACTAATATAACTAACAGTAGTGAGGGGAGTAGAGTTAGCAGCAGCGCACCCTTACCAGTAGCGTGCCCTGAACTAAAGCACTACAAATATTAGCAGTAGCGAGTTGCCTAAAAGCCCGTTGCTGCTAGCCATGTATAGCAGTAGCATGGGTTATCACACGCTACTGATACATGTTAGCTATAGAGTCGTATCAGTAGCGCGGCTCCCCGCGCTACTGATACACCTAATCCCACGCTACTGCTAGGCTTTCCCTAGTAGTGCAAGTATTTCATTTTTCTTGAGAGGATGATCAGGCATAGCATTAAGTAACTGGAGAAACCTCCCCCAAGCTTGTGGGAGACTCTCTTCTTCAATTTGCACAAAGTTAAATATTTCCCTTAAGGGAGCTTGTTTCTTATGAGCAGGAACATATTTTGCAGAGAAGTAGTAAATCATATCCTGGGGACTATGCACACAACCAGGAGCAAGACAATTAAACCATATCTTAGCATCACCCTTTAGTGAGAAAGGAAACAATTTTCTCCTCATGAGCAAATAGGGTGGTGATACGTCTCCAACGTATCTATAATTTTTGATTGTTCCATGCTATTATATTACCCGTTTTGGATGTTTATGGGCTTTACTTTACACTTTTATATCATTTTTGGTAGTAACCTACTAACCGGAGGCCTAGCCCGAATTGATGTTTTTTGCCTATTTTAGTGTTTCAAAGAAAAGGAATATCAAACGGAGTCCAAAGAGAATGAAACCTTTGGGAGCAATCTTTTTGGAACAAACGCAATCCAGGAGACTTGGAGTGGATGTCAAGCAGCAAATGAGGCGGCCACGAGGGTGCCCGGCACGCCCTAAGGGGGTGGGCACGCCCCCCACCCTCGTGGGCCCCTCGTTGCTCCACCGACGTACTTCCTTCGCCTATATATACTCCCATACCCTGAAAACATCCAGGAGCACCACGAAAACCTAATTCCACCGCCGCAACCTTCTGTATCCGCGAGATCCCTTCTTGGAGCCTTCATCGGAGCTCCGCCGGAGGGGGAATCGACCACGGAGGGCCTCTATATCATCTCCAAGGCCTCTCCGATGAGTTGTGAGTAGTTTACCACTGACCTTCGGGTCGATAGTTATTAGCTAGATGGCTTCTTCTCTCTCTTTGAATCTCAATACAAAGTTCTCCTCGATCTTCTTGGAGATCTATTCGATGTAACTCTTTTTGCGATGTGTTTGTCGAGATCCAATGAATTGTGGGTTTATGATCAAGTTTATCTATGAGAAATATTTGAATCTCCTCTGAATTCTTTTATGTATGATTGGTTATCATTGCAAGTCTCTTCGAATTATCAGTTTGCTTTGGCCTACTAGATTGATCTTTCTTGCAATGGGATAAGTGCTTAGCTTTGGGTTCAATCTTGCGGTGTCCTTTCCCAGTGACAGCAGGGGCAGCAAGGCACGTATTGTATTGTTGCCATTGAGGATAAAAAGATGGGGTTTATGTCATATTGCATGAGTTTATCCCTCTACATCATGTCATCTTTCTTAATGCGTTACTCTGTTCTTCATGAACTTAATACTCTAGATGCAGGCAGGAGTCGGTCGATGTGTGGAGTAATAGTAGTAGATGCAGAATCATTTCGATCTACTTGTTGCGGACGTGATGCCTATATACATGATCATGCCTAGATATTCTCATAACTATGCACTTTTCTATCAATTGCTCGACAGTAATTTGTTCACCCACCGTAATACTTATGCTATCTTGAGAGAAGACACAATGGAACCTATGGCCACCGGGTCTATCTTTTATCATATAAGTTTCTCATCTACTTTTATTTGCATCTTTTACTTTCCAATCTATATCATAAAAATACCAAAAATATTTATCTTATCTTATTATTTCTATCAGATCTCACTTTTGCAAGTTACCTGAAGGGATTGACAAACCCTTTATCGCGTTGGTTGCGAGGTTCTTGTTTGTTTGTGTAGGTGCGTGGGATTTTGAGGAGCCTCCTACTTGATTGATACCTTGGTTCTCAAAAACTGAGGGAAATGTTTACGCTACTTTGTTGCATCACCCTTTCCTCTTCAAGGGAAAACCAACGCAGTGCTCAAGAGGTAGCAAGAAGGATTTCTGGCGCCGTTGCCGGGGAGGTCTTCGCTCAAGTCAAGACATACCAAGTACGCATCACAAACTCATCTCCCTCGCATTACATTATTTGCCATTTGCCTCTCGTTTTCCTCTCCCCCACTTCATCCTTGCCGTTTTATTCGCCCTGTCTTTCCCTTCGCCTCCCTCTTTCACTTGCTCCTCGCATTTTCTGTCGTTATGTCTGAAATTGGGGAAATTATCGTCTATATGGACAATAATAATAACATAGAAAATTTTGATGCTCCTGCTGAAGAACCCCCTATCTTAGATACAAAAATTTTTGAATCGGTAGTGGTAATATTATTGGAAAAGGGGTTATTCAAGATTTCTTTAGTTGTGTCGATGCTTTACCTTCTATGGGTGGGTCTATTCTTCATAGAACTAGTAGTCTTGCGGATGCTATCGCCATGCTTATAATTCAACTTGAAAGCCAATTTATGCACATGCACCCTTGCATACAAAGGATTTTTCTAGAATTTTCTAATATTGAGGATTCTTCTGTTAAGCATGCCGCTACTATCTTTTTAGCACATGAGTTCAGATTTATAATAAAAGAGGCCAAAGAAATCTTTGCGCACTATAGGGTGGACGCTGTTCGTCCTCCCATAGAGGCAATCCTCTTTGATCAAGAGGAAATAATGCGTTTTCAATCTTTGGACTATGTTGCTTTTAATGAAAACCTTAGAAAAAAGGTCCCCACCAATATTCTAGTTAATAGAATTTCCGAACTTAATAATGATTTTTCTATTCGAAATAATGAGCTAGGATATTCTCTTGAGTACAGACTTACCAAGTTCTACCAAAAGAATGCTTATAATGATGAATTGGTTGTGCAATGTGAAGGGCCAAAGGAGGAACCTATACCTCTCGAGATTGATCTTGGGGACTTCTGTCCCATTAAATTTAGCCCTTTTGATTAGTTTTGCTTGCCTCAAAGAAAACTTGTTGCTGAATGTAGGGAATATGAAATTAGTTTTTGTGATCTATCTTATTATTATGGCACTACGTAGATCTATTCTCGCTTTTATGACTAGCTAGGGGCGTTAAACGATAGCGCTAGTTGGGAGGCAACCCAATTTTATTTTTGTTTCTTAATTTTTGCTTCGGATTAGAAATAAATATTTCATCTAGCCTTTGTTTAGATGTGGTTTTATGTTTTAATTAGTGTTTGTGCCAAGTAGAACCTATAGGATAACCTACGGTGATAGTTAATTTGATTCTGCTGAAAAGCAGAAAATTTTGCGCGCACAAAAATAATTTTAGTAAATCACAGAAATGTGATTTTGCGTTGATTCTTTTTGCTGTAGATCAATAGACAAATTTCCCAGGACTTCATATTTCGGTATGAGTTTTAGAGTTCCAGAAGTATTCGAAAGTTACAGATTGCTATAGACTGTTCTGTTTTTGACAGATTTTGTTTTTCGTGTGTTGTTTGCTTATTTTGATGCATCTATGGCTAGTATCGGGGGCTATGAACCATAGAGAAGTTGGAATACAGTAGGTTTAACACCAATATAAATAAAGAATGAGTTAATTACAGTACCTTATGTGGTGGTTTTTCTTTCTTGCACTAACGGAGCTTATGAGATTTCCTGTTGAGTTTTATGTAGTGAAGTTTTCAAGTTTTGGGTAAAGATTTGATGGACTATGGAATAAGGAGTGGCAAGAGCCTAAGCTTGGGGATGCCCATGGCACCCCAAGATATTCAAGGATAAGCTAAAGCCTAAGCTTGGGGATGCCCCGGAAGGCATCCCCTCTTTCGTCTTCGTTTATCGGTAACTTTACTTGGAGCTATATTTTTATTCGCCTCATGATATGTGTTTTGTTTGGAGCGTCTTAGTCTTTGATTTTTAGATTACAGCAATCATCCTTGCTGTATATGCCTTTTGGGAGAAACCCACATGATTGAATACTCTGTGTGCTTCGCTTATATCTTTTGAGCTGGATAGTTTTGCTCTAGTACTTCACTTATATCTTTTAGAGCACGGCGGTGGCTTTATTTTGTAGAAATTGTTGATCTCTCATGCTTCACTTATATTATTTTCAGAGTCTTTTAGAATAGCATGGTATTTTCTATGGTTATAAAATTGGTCCTAGAATGATGGACATCCAAGTTGGGTATAATAAAAACTATCATACGAAGTGAATTGGATGCTATGATCAATTTGATGCTTTATAATTGTTTTGAGATATAGAGGTGGTGGTATTAGAGTCATGCTAGTTGGGTAATTGTGAATTTAAAGAATACTTGTGTTGAAGTTGGCAAGTCCCGTAGCATGCACTTATGGTAACCGTTGTGTAACAAATTTGAAACATAAGGTGTTCTTAGATTGTCATCCTTATGAGTGGCGGTCGGGGACGAGCGATGGTCTTTTCTTACCAATCTAACCCCCTAGGAGCATGCGCATAGTGCTTGGTTTTTGATGACTTGTAGATTTTTGCAATAAGTATATGAGTTCTTTATGACTAATGTGAGTCCATGGATTATACGCACTCTTACCCTTCCATCATTGTTAGCCTCTTCGGTACCGTGCATTGTCCTTTCCCACCGTGAGAGTTGGAGCAAACTTCGCGGGTGCATCCAAACCCCGTGATACGATACGCTCTATCACACATAAACCTCCTTATATCTTCCTCAAAACAGCCACCATACCTACCTATTATGGCATTTCCATAGCCATTCCGAGATATATTGCCAGGCAACTTTCCAGCGTTCCGTTCATCATGACATGCATCATCATTGTCATATTGCCTTGCATTATTATGTAGTTCACATCGTATTTGTGGCAAGGCCACCTTCATAATTTTTCATACATATCACTCTTGATTCATTGCCCATCTCGGTACACTACCAGAGGCATTCATATAGAGTCATATCTTGTTCTAGTTTTGAGTTGTAATTCATGAGTTGTAAATAAATAAAAGTGTGAAGATCATCATTATTAAAGCATTGTCCCTTATAAAAAATAGAAAGGCCAAAGAAAAAAAAGAAAGGCCAAAGAAAAAAAGAAAAAAGAAAAAAAAGGTAAATAAAAAGGGGGACAATGTTACTATCTTTTTCCACACTTGTGCTTCAAAGTAGCACCATGTTCTTCATATAGAGAGTCTCATTTGTTGTCACTTTCATATACTAGTGGGAATTTATCATTATAGAACTTGGCTTGTATATTCCAATGATGGGCTTCCTCAAAATGCCCTAGGTCTTCATGAGCAAGCAAGTTGGATGCACACCCACTAGTTTCTTTTGTTGAGCTTTCATACATTTATAGCTCTAGTGCATCTGTTGCATGGCAATCCCTACTCCTCATATTGACATCAATTGACGGGCATCTCCATAGCCCGTTGATTAGCCTCATTAATATGAGACTTTCTTCTTTTTTGTCTTCTCCACACAACCTCCATCATCATATTCTATTCCACCCATAGTGCTATATCCATGGCTCACGCTCATGTATCGCGTGACAGTTGAGAGAAGTTTGAGATTACTAAAGTATGAAACAATTGCTTGTATTGTCATCGGGGGTCTGCAAGATGAGAGCATTCTTGTGTGACGAAAATGGAGCATGAACAACCTATATGATTTTGTAGGGATAAACCTTCTAATGCCATGTTATTTTGAGAAGACATGATTGCCTTGTTAGTATGCTTGAAGTATTACTATTTCTTATGTCAATATGAACTTTTATTTTGAATCATTTGGATCTGAACATTCATGCCACAATAAAGAAAGTTACATTGAGAATTATGCTAGGCAGCATTCCACATCAAAAAATTTGTTTTTATCATTTACCTACTCGAGGACGAGCAGGAATTAAGCTTGGGGATGCTTGATATGTCTCCAATGTATCTATAATTTTTTATTGTTCCATGCTATTATATTACCCATTTTGGATGTT
This sequence comes from Triticum dicoccoides, assembly GCF_002162155.2. Classification (NCBI taxonomy): domain Eukaryota; kingdom Viridiplantae; phylum Streptophyta; class Magnoliopsida; order Poales; family Poaceae; genus Triticum; species Triticum dicoccoides. The sequence goes on along the minus strand of NC_041393.1, from coordinate 211,411,751 downwards.
TATGGGCTTTACTTTACACTTTTATATCATTTTTGGGACTAACCTACTAACCGGAGGCCCAGCCCGAATTGCTATTTTTTTGCCTATTTCAGTGTTTCGGAGAAAAGGAATATCAAACGGAGTCCAAACAGAATGAAACCTTTGGGAGCGATCTTTTTGGAACAAACGCAATCCAGGAGACTTGGAGTGGACGTCAAGCAGCAAACGAGGTGGCCACGAGGGTGCCCGGCGCGCCCTAATGGGGTGGGCGCGCCCCCCACCCTCGTGGGCCCCTCGTTGATCCCTCGATGTACTTCCTTCACCTATATATACTCCCGTACCCTGAAAACATCCAGGAGCACCACGAAAACCTAATTCCACCGCCGCAACCTTCTGTATCCGCAAGATCCCTTCTTGGAGCCTTCGTCGGTGCTCCACCGGAGGGGAAATCGACCATGGAGGGCCTCTACATCATCTCCAAGGCCTCTCCGATTAGTTGTGAGTAGTTTACCACAGACCTTCGGGTCCATAGTTATTAGCTAGATGGCTTCTTCTCTCTCTTTGAATCTCAATACAAAGTTCTCCTCAATCTTCTTGGAGATCTATTCAATGTAACTCTTTTTGCGGTGTGATTGTCGAGATCCGATGAATTGTGGGTTTATGACCAAGTTTATCTATGAGAAATATTTGAATCTCCTCTGAATTCTTTTATGTATGATTGGTTATCTTTGCAAGTCTCTTCGAATTATCAGTTTGGTTTGGCCTACTAGATTGATCTTTCTTGCAATGGGAGAAGTGCTTAGCTTTGGGTTCAATCTTGCGGTGTCCCTTCCCAGTGACAGCTGGGCAGCATGGCACGTATTGTATTGTTGCCATCGAGGATAAAAGGATGGGGTTTATGTCATATTGCATGAGTTTATCCCTCTACATCATGTCATCTTTCTTAATGCGTTACTCTGTTCTTCATGAACTTAATACTCTAGATGAAGGCAGGAGTCGGTCGATGTGTGGAGTAATAGTAGTAGATGCAGAATCGTTTCGATATTCTTGTTGCGGACCTGATGCCTATATACATGATCATGCCTAGGTATTCTCATAACTATGCACTTTTCTATCAATTCCTCGACACTAATTTGTTCGCCCACCGTAATACTTATGCTAACTTGAGAGAAGCCACTAGTGAAACCTATGGCCCTCGGGTCTATCTTTTATCATATAAGTTTCTCATCTACTTTTATTTGCATCTTTTACTTTCCAATCCATATCATAAAAATACCAAAAATATTTATCTTATCTTATTATCTCTATCAGATCTCACTTTCGCAAGTTACCGTGAAGGGATTGACAACCCCTTTATCGCGTTGGTTGCGAGGTTCTTGTTTGTTTGTGTAGGTGCGTGGAACTTTTGAGGAGCCTCCTACTGGATTGATACCTTGGTTCTAAAAAACTGAGGGAAATACTTATGCTACTTTGCTGCACCCTTTCCTCTTCAAGGGAAAACCAATGCAGTGCTCAAGAGGTAGTAGGTGGCTATATCATTCAATTTAGTAAGATGTGCCACAACAATTTCAGATTCATAACCATAGAAAGGATCATATTCAACCAAAGTAATTAACTCAGGATCGATAGAGAATTCATAATCCTTATTAGTAACACAGATAGGTGAACTAGCAAACGCAGGATCATACTGCATTCTAGCATTCAAAGACTTTTATTTCAACTTAGCTAACAGTTTCTTAAGATCATCTCTATCATTGCAAGCAAAAAAGTCTCTAGCGGTTTCTTCATCCATAATATAACCCTTAGGTACAACCGACAATTCATATCTAGGGGGACAATCATAATCATCAGTTTTAATAATATCATCAATTTCAGTAATTTCACTCTCTCTAACCCTAGCAAGTTGTTCATCAAGAAATTCACCTAGTGGCATAGTATTATCAAGCAGAGAAGTAGTATCATGCATAGCAGAAGTGGCATCATCAATAACATGCGACATATCAGAATCTATAGCAGGCGTAGGTGTCGCAAGTTTACTCAAAACAGAAGGTGAATCAAGTGCAGAGCTAGATGGCAGTTCCTTACCTCCCCTCGTAGTTGAGGGAAAAATCTTGGTTCTTTGATCTTTCAAATTCCTCATAGTGATCAACAGATATAAATCCCAAGTGACTCATAGAATAGAGCTATGCTCCTCGGCAAAGGCGCTAGAAAAAGGTCTTGATAACCCACAAGTATAGGGGATCGCAACAGTTTTCGAGGGTAGATTATTCAACCCAAATTTATTGATTCGACACAAGGGGAGCCAAAGAATATTCTCAAGTATTAGCATCTGAGTTGTCAATTCAACCACACCTGAATGACTTAATATCTGCAGCAAAGTATTTAGTGGAAAAGTAGTATGGAAGTAACGGTAACAGTGGCAAAAGTAACAGTAGCAGTTTTCTAGCAATCGTAACAGTGGCAACGGAAAAGTAATTTAGCAAAGATCAATATGAAACGAGCTCATAGGCAATGGATCAATGATGGATAATTATGTCGGATGGCATTCATCATGCAACAGTTATAACATAGGGTGACACAGAACTAGCTCCAATTCATCAATATAATGTAGGCATCTATTTCATATATAGTCATACGTGCTTATGGAAAAGAACTTGCATGACATCTTTTGTCCTACCCTCCCGTGGCAGCGGGGTCCTATTGGAAACTAAGGAATATTAAGACATTCTTTTAATAGAGTACCGGACCAAAGCATTATCACTTAGTGAATACATGAACTCCTCAAACTACGGTCATCACCGAGAAGTATCCCGACTATTGTCACTCCGGGGTTGCCGGATCATAACACGTAGTAGGTGACTATAACTTGCAAGATAGGATCAAGAACACACATATATTCATGAAAACATAATAGGTTCAGATATGAAATCATGGCACTCGGGTCCTAATGACAAGCATTAAGCATAGCAAAGTCATAGCAACATCAATCTTAGAACATAATGGATACTAGGGATCAAAACCTAACAAAACTAACTCGATTACATGGTAAATCTCATCCAACCCATCACCGTCCAGCAAGCCTACGATGGGATTACTCATGCACGGCGGTGAGCATCATGAAATTGGTGATGGAGGATGGTTGATGATGACAATGCCGATGGATTCCCCTCTTCGGAGCCCCGGACGGACTGCAAATCTGCCCCCCCCCCCCCGAGGAAGAACAGGGCTTGGCGGCGCCTCTGTATCATAAAACGCGATGAATCCTTCTCTCTGATTTTTCTCTCCCTGAACATGAATATATGGAGTTGGAGTTGAGGTCGGTGGAGGTCCAGGGGGCCCACAAGGACACAGGGCGCGCCCCCACCCTTGTGGCCAGGGTGTGGGCCCCCTTCGGTTGATTATTTCGCCAATATTTTTTATTTATTCCAAAAGTTATCTCCGTGAAGTTTCAGGTCATTCTGAGCACTTTTATTTCTGCACAAAAATAACACCATGGCAATTCTGCTGAAAACAACATCAGTCCGGGTTAGTTCCATTCAAATCATGCAAATTAGAGTCCAAAACAAGAAGAAAAGGGTTTGGAAAAGTAGATACGATGGAGACGTATCACTCACCGAGTTCAAGCAATCGGTCTCACCGAGATGAGGATTTGCCCTAGCCCTAGCACATCGGTCCCACCGAGTTGTTCCAGTCAGTCCCACCGAGATTCCTAACATTCACATTTTGAACTGAATCGGTCTCACCTAGTTCTTCTATTTGGTTTGACCGAGTTGGGTCAAATGTGTGTAACGGTTGGATTTTGTGTGGAGGCTATATATACCCCTCCCCCCATCTCCATTTGAGAGAGAGCCACCAGAACGTGCCTACACTTCCACTACTCATTTTCTGAGAGAGAACCACCTACCCATGTGTTGAGGCCAAGACATTCCAATCCTACCACTAGAATCTTGATCTCTAGCCTTCCCCAAGTTGCTTTCCACTCAAATCATCTTTCCACCATTGCCAAATCTGTGAGAGAGAGTTGAGTGTTGGGGAGACTATCATTTGAAGCACAAGAGCAAGGAGTTCATCATCAACACACCGTCTATTACCTTTTGGAGAGTGGTGTCTCCTAGATTGGTTAGGTGTCGCTTGGGAGCCTCCGACAAGATGTGGAGTTGAACCAAGAAGTTTGTAAGGGCAAGGAGATCGCCTACTTCGTGAAGATCTACCCGAGTGAGGCAAGTCCTTCATGGGCGATGGCCATGGGTGGGATAGACAAGGTTACTTCTTCATGGACCCTTCATGGGTGGATCCCTCCGCAGACTCACGAAGCCGTTACCCTTCGTGTGTTGAAGTCTTCATCAACGTGGATGTACGATAGCACCACCTATCGGAACCACACCAAAAATATTCGTGTCTACATTGTGCTTGCCTTCTCCAAACCCTTCCCTTTACCTTCATATGCAATGTTTTACTTTCCGCTGCTACACTGTTAGAATTGCATGTGTAGATTGATTGCTTGACTTGTACTAGTTGATAAAATATGCCAACACTTAAATTGGGAAAATGTTAGATTTTTATTTGGTCAAGTAGTCTAATCACCCCCCCACATCTAGACCTACTTTCGATCCTACAAGTGGTATTAGACCTTTCTTCTCCAGTTTCCTTGATTTCCATAACATTGGTGATCATAGCCTTGGTTTCACAACCTAGGAGAGTATGGCGTCTAGCGAGGGAAATTACCACCGTAGAGGTCCTTACGTTGATGGTACTAATTTTGCTAGTTGGAAACATAAGATGAAAAATGCATATTCTTGTTCATAACCCCGTCGTTTGGGCTATTGTGCGTATTGGCTTGCAAGGTGAGTACTTCGAGGATGGAATAGAACCGAATCATGAAGCAACAACAAAAGAATCGAAGATGTTGCAATACAATGCTCAAGCTTGCGATATCCTCTTCAACGGATTGTGCCTTGAAGAATTCAACAAAATCAGCCACCTAAGAATGCAAACGAAATTTGGGATACTTTGGTTGATATGCACGAAGGTACCGAGTCCATCAAGGAATCCAAGTTGGATGTTCTCCAAAGTCAACTTGACAAGTTCAAAATGAAGGATGGTGAAGGAGTCGCTGAAATGTACTCTAGGCTTGCTCTCATCACAAATGATATTGTCGGCTTAGGAAGCAAAGAGATGACCGACAAATTCATCATCAAGAAGATCCTAAGAGCCTTTAATGGAGAATATGACACCGTGTGCACTTTGATCCAAATGATGCCCAATTACAAAGATCTCAAGCCAACAGAAGTCATTGGTAGAATTGTTGCTCATGAGATGTCACTTAAGGATAAGGAAGAGCTCCACAACAAGTCTAGTGGTGCTTACAAAGCTTCATGTGATGCTCCACAACATCAAGTGAGAAACAAGTCTTAAATGAAGAATTGAGCTTAATTGTGAAGAAGTTCAACAAATTCGACAAGAGTATAAGCAAAGAGAGAAGTTCCAGGTCAAGGTCCTACAATGACAAAAGATCTTCTAGTCGTGATCGTAATTGCTACAATTGTGGAAGACCCGGACACTACTCCAATGAGTGTACGACTCCCTACAAGAGAAAGAGTAGAGATGATCGTTATGAACGAAGATGCTCATGGAGAAGCAAGGATTCAGAAAGGAAGGACAAGTCATCAAAGAGCTACACAAGACGAAGACATCAAGCTCACGTTGGTGAATGGGTTTCCGGTTCCGACTCCAACAACCACTCTGAGAGAAGTTATCACTCCGACTCCGAATATACTCAAGATGAAGGTATTTCCGGTCTTGCACTTGTGTCAACCAACTCCTACGACATATTTGATTCATCAAATGAAGGAATTGGAGATGCTTCATGGCTAAAGGCCCTAAGGCATCACACCCCGAGTATGTTGATTTCAAGAGTGATGAAGATGATTTGCTAGGTGATGATGATTTACTTGTTGACAACACTAGTGATGAAAACTATGATGAAATTGCTATTAATCATGCTAATCAAGATGAAACGAATGACAATGATAAGAAGCAGATTGAGCATCTAACTAAAGAACTAAACACTCTTAAGTTAGCTCATGAAACTACTCTAGAGGATCATCGAGAACTTTTAAATACTCATGAGAATCTCAATTTAGAGCAAGAGCACGGGTTCTTAAAGGCAATCAATGATGATCTTCGAAAGAAAAGTTCTTCTTACATTGCCAAGCGTTTACTCTTGTCTACTTATATGCCACAAGTAAAATCTAGCAATAAGAGCAAGAAAGATTCTTCTTCTTCTAGTAGTAACAATAACAATGCTAAATCTAATATTGTTGCTTCTAGTAGCTCTCTTGATTCCACTAATGATTCTCTTAGCCAAGTTACACTTGAGCAAGAAAATAGCTTATTGAAGGGAATTATAGAGAAAGGTGTCTACAAGAGCCCTGCCGGAAGTAAGCAATTTTAGGAAATTGTACGCAAGCAAGGAAGGTACCAGAAGAATCAAGGTGTTGGTTTTAAACGCAAGTTCAATGCCAATGGAGTTGAGTGGGAAGAAGATCAATACCCCAAGACGAAGTTTGTTCCTCAACAAGAGAAGTATGACCCCACTTCTTTCAAGGGAACACAAGCTTAAGATGATCTTCCAGCACAAGACCACAAGCTAAAAGTCAAGGACAAGCTTCAAGAAGAGTTTGATTCATTTGAAGAATCTCCCCAAGGCCTTGGTCAAGTGGGTTCCCAAGACTACATCAAGTTCTACTTCATCAAGTACGACTAAAACTCCAAGGATTCCCATCAAGTTGATGTGGATCCCAAAGAAGAAGAACCAGAGAGTTCTTGAGGGTGACTCCACTAACATACTTCACTCACATTCATTTTGGCAAGAACAAGTGCAATCAACTTCCATATCTTGCACTAGTTCAAGGATTCACAAACCCTCTTGTTGGTAAGTCAAGGGACAGGGTAACCTAATGCTTTCATGGACATCATCATATATGTGTTTCACTTTGTGTCTATGGATATCCTTGTGTGTTCCTTGTGGGACTAACCATGTAGGTATTGAAAGTGCAACTCACTCCAATGAATTGCTCCAAAATGATCTACATCAGCATTGAGCATCCACATCTTTAACACCTACATGAAGTCATCATCGACAAACCCAAGGTTAGTTCATCCCTCTAAGGGGAGATATCACATCTAGGGGAGCTTTGCTCTAAAAATTGAGCAAAAGCAACTCTAATGATGTGAACACAACAATGCTTTATGTAAAAGTGGTAACCCCACTTATGCTTAAACGGGGAGTATGACATATGATCAAATGTTCTCATTTGACTCCTAAGTCAATATACTCATATATAGATGACCTAGTCACCGCTAATTGCTTGCTAGATGCTAGAATGTTTGTGCATGCTTTGCCACATGTTTTATTTGCTATCTTATTGTGTGAGCATGTTGGTTGCATAATTTTATCCATTTGAGGACATTCATTTGTTGTTTTGCTTGTTTGGTCCTTCTTTGGCCAAATGGATGGACAATAATGCCTAAGTACTCCCTCTAGCTATCTATGTTTTCTCGTCTCAAACTATATCCATGCAACATCACAAAGTTTGAACAAGTCGAATTCGGACCCTCCGGATGAGGAGCGCTCGGAGCCACCGATCCGTCAAGGGCTTAACTTCCAAAACCTCTTAATGCATCTCAGTCAGACCAACCCATTTTTCTCCGTCTCACCAAATCAATTAAGTTGATCTAGGTTTTTCACCTCGGTGCAACCGATTTGAACAATTCGGTCACACCGACTTACAGCAACTGCTAGCAATTTTGCATCTCGATGCCACCGAGTCGTTCCACTCGGTCACACCAACAGTGACTGGGTATATATACCGCAAGTTGAAAATTTGGAAATTCCTCCAAAAGACTCGATCGTGCCTCCCAGCTCTGCCGCCCCCTTGGTCTCCGGATCGTCATCATCGTCGCCAGTGCCTCCTGCCGCTGGTCTCCGTCGCTGTCAACGCGGTTCTCACCGTAGTTGTCGCCGTAGCAAGTTCGTGACCATAGTTGCCGTGTGGGATTAACTAGTTGCCACATGTGCACAATGTGTAACTAAATTGGAGTTGCCACGAGCGGTCAAATCGTAGTTGCCATGTATGGTCAACAATAGTTACTGTGTGATTAACTAGTTGCCACATATGCACAACTGTAGTTGACATCTATCACCGTGCAAGCGTGGTGTGGGCGAAGAGCAGTTTCACCCAAATGTCTCAGATGAGCGTTGTGTGTCCGTTCGGGCGAAGAGCGTCCATACATGTGACACTAAATGATAACGCCCATACGACGCTGGGTGCTTATGTGACTCTCAACCCAGATGTCAACTAACTGCAATATCCGTGCAGATGAATCGAACGATATCGACTGCCGTTTGACCCATGTGGATAAGTGTCACGGGTGTGGACGTTATCATTTAGGTATGCTTAACATCAATTTTTTGCATTTTTGTTTAATTATTTGACTAGTGTTTTTGTTACTCCGTAGCGAGCATTGACCCAGTGAGAAGAAACGATGACAGCCCTCGCAAAAAAAAAAAAAAAGAAGAAACGATGACAGAAATTG